>NW_017673269.1:37848-143046 GCF_001879085.1 Nicotiana attenuata
GATTTTTTTTGTGCGGGGTGGGAGGGGGGAGGGGTGCAGAAAAATAAAAAAACATAAATTTAAAAATTACAAAATAAAAAAGTAAAAACAAAAACTTTTTTTGTGCCGGGTTGGGGGGGGGGGGGCAGTGGGGGTGTGGGTTTGGCGGGATGGGAGGTGCAAAAAAACAAAAGAAACAGAAATTTGAAATTACAAAAAAAAAAATATTAAAATATTATTTTTTAGTGCAGGGCGTAGCAAGGTGGGTGGTGACAGAAAAAAATTGAAATTTAAAAAAAAAAAACTTTTTTGCGGTGGGGTGGGTAGGCGTATGGTGGGATTGGGTGGGTGAGTATGGGGGTGTGGGGGTGGGTTGGTGAGTGTGGGGAAGCTTGAGAAGGAGTTTTGGAAAATGTTTTCCGTTCTCTTGATAATGAAAATATTTTCCTCCAACTGGACAAAAATGAGTTCATAAGGAAAATGTTTTTCAAAATATTTAAGCCAACCAAACATAAAAAAATTGGAACACATTTTCCGTTCATACCAAACACACCCAAAGTTATTACTCCCTCCGGTCCAAAATAAGTGATTTTTTGGCCTTTTTTGTGGTCCAAAATAAGTGATTTTTCCAGATTTCAAGAATGAATT
The DNA here is from genome assembly GCF_001879085.1 of Nicotiana attenuata. Classification (NCBI taxonomy): domain Eukaryota; kingdom Viridiplantae; phylum Streptophyta; class Magnoliopsida; order Solanales; family Solanaceae; genus Nicotiana; species Nicotiana attenuata. The sequence continues at coordinate 38,476 of NW_017673269.1, forward strand.
AATTATTTTTTTCCTACATTGTCCTTGGAGTAAATACTGTTGAAGTATGTGTTAGGAGTGTTTATGTGAGATAGTAAATGTTAATATGGTCAATTTCATTATTAATTAATGCTAAAAGATGAATTTCTTAATCTGTGTGAAAACAGTCTTTTTTATTTTCTGTACAGTTAAGGGCAGTAGGGTTTAAAGGGATAATTGAGGATTGATACTTTCAAATTTAGCAGGCCATGGCTCGTCCAACAAAATACTTGGATGTTTGGGTTATTTAAATTTGAGAAAAGATGAAAAGTGAGATGAGTTTGAGACAAAATTAACCTACAATTCTGTCTTGAAAAGGTTTTAAGTTTTGTCTGTTAACATATTTGGGTAAAACCAAAGAATGGGAACAAGGGACAATTCTTCTGTTTTGGCATTTTGTAGCAAAAGAATCTTCACATTCCAAATTCCAAGTTTTCAAAACTCTTTTGTACTGTTCGTTTTCTGAACCCCGTTCCTTTCTTTATTTTGAATTTCTTGGAATTTACAAGCTCCTTCAAATGTTACTCCTCAGTGTTTGATTTTGATCTACCAAATACCCAAAAGTAACCCCTCTTTGCAGTAATTGCATAGTAACTCCGTACGTCATGACTTACAGCGTAAAAATATTTGCTATTTGAAAATAGTATATTCCCTGATAGATGTTGTCAGAAAAATCTAAAGCAAATTAAACTGGAAAGTAAAAAATCGACTTCACGGTTTAAAAATGTGTTTGAGATCTAGAAATTTCACGTTAAAGTATAATAGACTTAAAAGAAGTTTAGAGTCGATGTACCAAATCAAGTCAAAGCAAATTCGTCAAACCGTAGCTATCTTCTTAGGATTTTAATTGGAGTATTATAACTTTTAGCTTGCGCTAGAAATTATTTACATTCGATAGCTGACAAAATATATATATATATATATTATATATATAACATATAATATATATATATATATATATATATATATATATATATATATATATATGCAATCACGTTAAAGTATAATAGACTTAAAAGAAGTTTAGAGTCGTTATACCAAATCAAGTCAAAGCAAATNTATATATATATATTCGGCTATTATTTTGAGAGCGACTATACAATATCATTTTTGTTTGACCAAAAAATATTAAGCTTTTTGTTAAACTAATTAAAGAGAATATCTTAGGTAAATCCCAGCCAAAGATAATTTATCCTAGATCTAAGATAGGAGGTACGGGTAAGTAGACAAAGCAAGTATAAGATTTGACTGTAATATCGATTAAATCCCATTACATAAGAAGAAGGTGATGATTTTCATAAAATTGAACAACAATGAAGAATACATAGATGAAAAGAGTCACCGATATGTAGCAAGGTAGAACCCCGCCTATTTGATATAATGAGACCAATGATATATATTGAAGACCTGAGCTTCCTTGCTTCTTGCCCCTTTGTAGGAAGAGAGGAAGATGAAGATCTCTCTTTCTCCCCGAGAATATGTATGTATCTCGATTTGTTTTCGCCCCCATTTCTTCTTATTTTCACTTAGTTTATATATTAGGTATTTTTCTTTATCCAACGGTCATTGTCCATTATACTTAAGCCGTTCGACTGTACTACTCGCCGACCCTCTAAAATGCCGTAACATCCAATTCGCCGTTCAAGTATTTCGAGCACACGACCTCGGCCGTGGATGAGGTGCGGGTTGTTATAGCATTATATGAATACGACTTTGGCCCAAGCGACTCTTTGCCGTTCCTTTTCACACGGATTCTCGTTTGGTCAGATTTTGACCCATACAGTTAGACCCTCCGACTATTGGGGTCGCCTTTTGGCGAGCTCGATGGGCGGACCCTATCGATTCAAAAATTGTAAGAAATCTGACGCTTTACGTGAGAGGCAAGCACCTCGTGGCGATGTGGTGATGTGACGTTTTAGGTGTTGCGCCAAACCACCGCGTCAGTCCAGAATGTAATTAATACTTCTCATGCATCATTATGGTGCATGTTTTGTATGCATTGCGTCGTTTCCCTTGCCCTTTCTGTTTTCAAAATGGCGGCATTTGGTTTTCCTGCTCAGGGCATTATATCCCTATAAATAATGTAGAATCTTTCATTTGAGTGTTATGCTCCTTAATCGCTCAAGAGAGATTTTGCAACTCTTCCTCTTCTCCTTCAGTTTTTCTTATTTCTGTTTCTGTTAAAAATTCTTTTGACCGCTACCTTCTTCTCTTATCATTCCCGTTTCTCTCAATCAAAGAAGAGATGGCTAGTGCACCTTCCAACCCCGATAGAGTCGTTGGTGCTCCGGTGCCAGAAAATGACGTACCCCTACTCGATGAAGGAGTGGGTCCGACGGAGGACAAGAGTTTTCTGACGGCAGATGAGGTGGTTCCCCGTCCAGGAAAGGCGAGGACCGATTTTAACAGTCCCGCTGGGGATGAGCCGAAACCCGTTTTCTCGATGTTGGATGATGCGGCGCTCACGGCGTTCAAAGCCAAATGGGGGATTCCCGATCACATTGAGCTAGTTCCGGCTGGTCGGGACATAGTTCATATACACCATCCGGGCTACTGCGCGTTCTACGCATACCCGTTCATCATTGGGTACACGCTTCCCCTTCCCTCGTTGGCGGTGGACTTCTGCCGCTTTTACGAGGTGTGTTTGGCTCAACTCTCTCTGTATGTATACAAGCTCTTCCTTATGCTTAGCAAGTACGCGGAGCTAACCGGACGGGGAGTTTCTCTTCAACACATGCTTCATCTCTTCGCCCCCCATTTTCTTAGGGGCACGATAATTCATCTGCGCCACCGAGAAACTAAGGGTTTGGTGGTGAAGTGCATGACAAGACCAACCGCCGCTTTAGGGAGAATTACTTCTACGTCCGAACAGAGCACGTGGTGTCCTGAGGCGTGGAATTTCGCTCGTAAGTCCCCCCTTTGTTGTATTACATTTTTTCTGAACATGGTTGTTGGTCGTCTTTTTAGTGACCTAGTGTTCTATTTTCGCAGCCGAGAGGGTGCCTCCTCAGCAAGTTGCCGACATTCGCGAATGGGTGAGCGCGATTCTGCCCTATACGGTGGCGATCCATGAATGGGCGCCTTTTCATGAGAAGTTTGGGCGCAAACCTTCCACTGGTAGGCTGGCTTATTTCGGCCTTAGTTGCTTTATTCTTTGCCCCGTCTTTTTCTTTATCTTATCTTTGTTTGATCGAATTTCTTGTCGGCAGGTCGGAGAGGAGCGAGAAGGGCAAGGGCTCCTGCCCTAGCTTTCCGTCAACTGGCTTCCTCTGCCCGGCCCATACCGAGAGCATCTGTGGATAAGGGTGGCCAAAGTTTGGCTGCTCGGGGAAGCGCGTCTGTACCCGTCTGTTCGAAGGTGCTCCTCGGTCGGAGACTTTGGTACCCACAGCCCTTTCAACGGGCGAACCTTTTCGAGGTAGTGGCGAAGAGGGCCCGTCTAAGAGGCAGAGGATAGTTCTGAAGGGGCGTCTTTGGCTGAAACGCCCTCGAGGGGCGACCTCATTTTGGAGGTGCCTAAAATCGGCGGTGGTGCCAGCCTGGATATGGAGGCGATGCCTGTTGCGGTCGTGGAAGAGGCTGTTGCTATAGGAAAATAGAGTTCCGAGGCTTCCGTGACTGTTCCGAGCGGCCCATCGACGTCTCGTCCAGCCCGTACCTCATCTTCGGCTAATGAGAGGTTGAAGGGCGTGGTGGTGGAGGAGTATGGATCTAATTCTGACATTGATCCTAAGGACATGATGATGTTCGAGGAAGGCTTCACCAGGGGCGATGTGAGGGCGGAAGGCCCTTCTCGTGTACTCGAAATCCCGTTGAATTTCAACTTGTTGGAGGACACGATGGATTTGGTGCCCCAGTTCGACTTTCTGTGCTTTGCCGCTGAAAGCAAATCTTTAGGAGATCAGTGATTCTGGTTTGTGATGCGGTGTGGCTGGGATGGCCTTGAGGGTGAGTTTTTCTTTGCTATTTTCTTTTGTTTTGTGCCCTTTGCTTCTGCTAACTCCTCCCCTCCTTTTTAGACTTGCATGCGAGATCGAGGGTGCTCGCAAGGCTAAGACGTGGGCCGCAGTCTTTCAAAAAATGGCTGAGAAGTATCGGCGGTATCGCAACAGGTGCCGTGAGATGCGCGAACAGCTTAGGGCGGGTACTAGTACTCAATCTGTCAGGGAGGAGTTGGAGAAAAGGGACGAGGATCTGATGCGGTCTATCCGCAGATGCAGCGAGCTCGATGAGCTGCTCGGCGCCAAAGACGAGGAGCTCGAGGTGGGCAAAGGGGTTGCAGCGGAATGTGAGGACCTTCAGGCGAAGGTGTTATCTTTGCGAGCTGAGCTTGAGCAGAATGCCACTAAAGTCGCCAACCTAAGTGCTGAGTGGACGGAGAAGGTAGCTGAGCTACAAACAAAGGTGGCCGAGTTAGAGAGAGCCGAGGAAGCTCGAGTGACAGCTTTGGCGAGGGCGGCGGCACTGGAAGACACTATCCCGTCCTCAGGTCCGAGCGGGGAGCTGAGAGGGCGAAGGCCGCTTGAGAGAAGCACGGCTCGAGGAGCGGATAACTGAACTTGATCGGGATGCTTCGAGCCTTGGAGACCGAGTTACGGCTCTCGAGGCCGAGAAGGCGCAGTTGTTGGCCCAGGTCCGCCCTAAAGACTCTGCCATTGTCGCTGTCCCCCACCATTGTACGAGCTATGGGTCCATGCTGAGGCCCAACAAGATATATATATATGGGCTTGTAGATGGCAGGGAGCGTTCCTGAGGTCGCTTTCGAAGATGCTCGGGTCAAGGAAAGCGAAGCTCATCTTGCTTGCGGTTACGACCCTGCGACACCGGAGACCGGTGGAGGCGCTGAGATTGAAGACGGGCTTCCTTCCGATGATGACAATGCCGGAGAAGACGGTGGTGGAGATGAGGCCGAGTGAAAACTATTTTATAGCTTTCTGTACTTAGTTTAGTTTTTATTTTTTGTTGTTGTTGCCGGGTGGGAGCCCCCCTTTTTTGGCCCTTTGTAAGATTTTTCTTTGAATGAAATGGTCGGTTCGCCTTTGTTTGTATGTTTTTGGCTTTTCCTTTTCCTTTCCCTTTCGAATTTCTTGGATTTTCTCGCAATAAGTCCTTGACTTCTGGTAGCTGATCCGAGTGGGATCGAATTTGACTTGCTAGTTTGAACTTGACTTTGTTAACTCGAGCGGGGTTGAATCTTGTCTTGCAAATTTTGAGTGAAGCCAGTCTTGTCGTGTTAGTTCGAGCGAGGTCGAACTTTGTCTTGCCAACTTGGGCGAGGTCACTTTAGACTCGTAAATTCGAGCGAGGTCGAATCTTTATCTCGCTAACTTGGGCGAGGTTAGTTTTGATTCGTTGGTTCGAGCGAGATCGAACTTCACTTTCGCGTAGCGATGAACGGGGGTCGCATGGGCGTGAATTCGAACGAGGTCGAATTGTGACCCGTGATGAGTTCGAGCGAGGTCGAACATCGATAAGTTAACTCGAGCGAGTTCAAATTTAACTTACTTGGTGACGGCCGGGAGCCGTAAGGGTGTACATTCTAGCGAGGTCAAAATTATTTCTCGTTGTGAGTTCGAGCAAGGTCGAACTTTCCTTTCTTGGCAATGGCCGATGATTGTAAGGGTGTAAATTCGAGCGAGGTCGAAATTGTATCCTGTTGTGAGTTCGAGCGAGACCGAACTTTCCTTTCACTTGGCGATGGACGATGGCTATAAGGGTGTAAATTCGAGCGAGGTCGAATTGTTACCAGTTATGGTTCGAGCGAGGTCGAACTTTAACTTTGTTGATTCGAACGAGGCCAAATTTTGCTTTCATTTGACGATGGCCGATGGCTGTAAGGGTGTAAATTCGAGCGAGGTCGATTGTTACCCGTTATTGTTCGAGCGAGGTCGAACTTTAACTTGCTTGGCGACGTGCGGGCTCGATGGAATGGTGAGATTTGCCCGTTGCATTGCTTTTATTGGAGAATGTTATTCGTTGTTGCATCGTTTATGTGTGCATCGGGGTGAGTCCCGGTTGATTTAATTTTGCTTTCATTGGAGAGTATTATGCATCGGGGGTGAGTCCCTGTCCATCTAGTTCCTTCATTGACGGGACGGGCGTTGAATTCTGTTGCTCGTGCTCCTTGGCATCCTGGGATTTGATTACTTTGAACGAAGTTAGGGCATGATATGTATTATTTAGCCGGCTGAACCGACATAGGATACCCATGGCGAGCGTATGTGCAAACTTTTTGCACTCATGTTCTTCCTGTGTCGGAGAGACTACGTTTTATGGGCTCACTGCCCAGTCCCAGGTTGTGGAGGTTGTTTCTTAATATCACCGGCTTGTCCTGAGCCATTTGTCTGTTATTCGCAGTATGGTGTGGTGTGGAGGGTTTTGCTCGACCATTGCCTGGGAGGCGGTGTGTCGCGAACGTTTCTCTTGGTGTGTTATTTTGGTGGCATTTGTCCCTTGTTAGCGCGCCTGGGAGAGTGCTCATGTTCCTGTCCCAATCCAAAAAAAGGGAAAAATAACAAGTTAAATCCAAAACGAATCGTCCATTACCTTGACCTTGTAGGCTGGCGAGGTGAGAAGGGTGCTGCAGGACGACTCATTTAGTCCCATACCCATACGACAATTTCAAAATTTGTATCCCCGTGCTTAGCTCCGTTTGGACTTCTTATGGACTGATAACTTAACTCGCCCGTTGTGATCTCGAGCTCGAGTCCCGGTCATTTCCCGTCCAGGGTGCACTAAAGTAAAGGAGACGTAAGTTATATTGCGTACACGCAGGTAGGACTAGCTTGTTATTTCAAAGAATCATTCCTAAGAGGGGGGGGGGGGGGGAGGGGGGCGCAATGCGCATGAAGTACAGATGGGTATCTAATGTAAATTTAGCAAATAGGATTTTAGACGTGCTCTGTGTGTAGTGGCCGTGATTCCACTTTGACACCTCATACTCACTACATGCCAAACCCATCACTTCCACAAGACATGGATATCGTATAGATAGCAGACTTTGATTTCATGTAAAGATCTTACCAAGATTGATTCGGTTATTTCAAAAGCTTGTTTATAGATTTCTCAAGTTGGTGTTTGTAGATGAAAGGGCGAGGCTACGACAACCGGACGACGCCAAATTGTTTGACCAAAAAGTATTAAGCTTTTTGTTAAATTAAAAAGAAGAGTTTAGGTAAATCCAAGGCAAAGATAATTTATCCTAGATCTAAGATAGGAGGTATGGGTAAGTAGACAAAGCATGTATAAGATTTAACTGTAATATCGATTAAATCCCATTACATGAGAAGAAAGTGATGGTTTTCATAACATTAAACAACAATGAAGAATACATTGATGAAAAGAGTCACCGTTATGTAGCGAGGTAGAACCCCGCCTATTTGATATGATGAGACCAACGATATATATTGAAGACCTAAGCTTCCTTGCTTCTTGCCCCTTTGTAGGGAGAGAGGAAGATGAAGATCTCTCTTTCTCCAGAGAATATGTCTGTGTCTCGATTTGTTTTCGCCCCCTTTTCTTCTTCTTTTCACTTAGTTTATATACTAGGTATTTTTTTTTACCCAACGGTCATTATCCATTATACTTAAGCCGTTCGACTGTACTACTGGCCAACCCTCTAAAATGCCGTAACATCCAATTCGCCGTTCAAACATTTCGAGCACACGACCCGGCCATGGCCGAGGTGCGGGTTGTTATAGCATTATATAAACACGACTTTGGCCCAAGCGACTCTTTGCCGTTCCTTTTTACACGGATTCTCGTTTAGTCAGATTTTGACCCATACAATTTTTCCATTTTTATTTGAACTTTTAGCTAGCGTACGGACATAGATTTGATGGAACTTAAAATGAGTTTTTGAAGATGAGAGGAAAAATAATTTTTGGAAGTTGAAATTGTGTTTGGACATATATTTTACTTGAAAAGAATTTGAAATTTTATAAATACTTCAAAAACTACTTTAGAGCTATTTTTGGAATTTGAAAAATATGGTTAAAATCTATAAACAAACAGATATTAAAAAATAAAAAATAAAAAAAAGCTCCCAAATTTTATGACCAAACGGGAGCAGTTTCAGTAAAAATCAAACAGCCGGAATCATGCACTTCAATTTTGAAGTTCTACAATGTTTTTCATAGATGCTAGCTTTCAATTGTTATATATTGTCGAATAACTTTCAAAAGTAACGTTTTCTTGATTATATAGCTTTTCCAACAAATTTTCAATGGATTGGATCCTTCGTTCTTAGGCATTAAAGTCATAAACGACTTTCTACTAATTAATTAAAATCTTTTATTATTGTCATTAAAAATGTCTTATATCATCATCACCATTATATAATTATCATCTATTGTTGGAGATTGAATTGATAGACTTTTTCCATTACTAATACGTGCTTAAGTAATTGTTGATTTGTAGTTAGAAACTTGTTTACTAGCTAGAGGAATATTGTTGAACGATAAGTTGCATTCTGAAAGAGATCCTCTGATCTGGAAATAGTAAATAAATCACGAATCATCCCCGAAGAAGTCAAAGGAAAGTTTAAACAATTCATGTTCATTAGAAAATGGATGGAACTGGTCAGTAATCCTTTTTGGTTGAAGAGTTGGGTTGTACAAGACTTTGCCTTGAGCCACAGGATTTAACAAATCTCCTCTTGTTAATAAACATCTTCAATGCGGGTACCGGACATCGGGTGAGAAACCAAAAAAAAAAAGAATCTAACTTATTGATATATTGATAGTTTCTGCAAATTTTACCAAAAATTCAAATGCGATATAAACTTCTATTGTTTTAAATTTAGTAATGTATCTTTATACTCTTTAATGTTTGCAATTATTTTTAATATATACTTAAATAATTAAATATAATATCTTATTCATGTGAATAGTTTCCATTTTTATGAATAGTTTCAATCAAAATTCCATCGAGAATGTCTCTCATTGACTTATTGTTAAGAACTACATTTAAATGTGATGTGTTGAAAAGAGCGAAGAGTTGCTTGATTATATTTTTATAAATGAGATACATGCTTAATTTTTCCCCCTTTTTATATGGATGATATTAATCACTAATGTATCAAGACCAAATAGATATTGTACTCCAGGAAGGGGTGTATAAACATAATCCTATAGAGATTTGTTTCCATAGTTGTTACTTATATTGGTATTGTTTCGTATTGTTAATTAAGTTAAATACAATATTTATTTTGATCGGTATTTTAAATTTGGCGTATCGTATAGTTAAATCCATTATTACGTAACAATAAAAAGACTCATTTTACGTAACAAGTGATTTAATTTGCTGTGATCGCGTTGTTACTTTATTTTTTGTTTTGTTTTTTCATCTTGCCCTTACTATAATTCTATTCAACTCTTTGTTTGACTCAAAAGATACTATATACCTTATAAGTGAGAACAATCAAAATGATTCAAGGATCAATCGTAATCAAAGATAATAAGACCTAGATATGTGTATGATATTTGTTATAGCTTCCAATAGATTGGATATTCAAGAGAGAGAGAGAGAGAGAGAGAGAGAGAGCTTGTTCAATAATCGAAAATCCCCTCCTTTACAACATCGGGATCCTCCTTTATATAATAGGAGACCCTCCTTAAAATAATAAAATAATACAAAGATTGGTCGCGTTCCTTCGAGAGAGACGACGGAACCGATGATACACTTCACGCCGACATTCCTAGGTCATGCCCTCACTTCGGTTAACGTATGTTCTTTGGTCGTTCCTACCAACGTGGAGACGTAATGGGCAGAATTTGACCCTATACAGTTAGTCCCTCCGTTCGTCGGCGACGCATCGAGGTGCGTCCCCGATGGACGGAACCGTGAACCTTATTCTGGGAGAATTTGACCATGCTTGAAGACGGCTGCAGAAATGAGAGTGAACGAGTGAACATTTGAGTTTATTGAAATGCTGACGCGCAGTTTCTTTCTCAAAGTGACGTCATCACACGCAGGCGTCATCATTACGCGTCTTCCCGAGGAAGCACAAAAGGTGTTCTGATGCTCGGTTTCCCGCGCCCGTTTGAATTCCGCCTCTTCGATTCCAACGCCACCCAACCCTATAAATAGGGGAAGGGTTTAACTTGATCCAACTTTCGATCATTTGCAAGCCTTTTCTGACCTTCTAAGAAGGCACTTCCTTTCTTCGAAACCCTGCCGTTTCTCAGAAATCACACTTTCCGTTGTGTCATACACCGTTTCCTGAACGAAAATTATGGCAAAGCCTCGACGGGATAATAATCCGAAGGCCCTTGATAATACGCCATCCGATGTACCTCCTCCATCTGGCGGTGATGAGGGAGACGGAGAAGAGGAACTCACCCCCCTTACCGTGGACAACGTGTTACCGAAGCAACTTCTTGTTAGGAGAGACTTCCAAAAGGATTCCCCCGCGCAACCCTCGGAGAGTTCTGAGTTAACGCAGGATGACTTAGATGACCTTCGCACATCGTTCGGCATTCCTGCTCATGTGGAGATGGTCCTGGCGGGGACGGATTATGCGAACGTCCACAGACCAGGATATTGCTCGTTCTATGAATATCCTTTTTTAATTGGTTATGGTCTTCCCATCTTTCCCTTGGCGGAGGAGCTTTGCCGCTTTTACAACATGTGTCCATCCCAACTTACTCCGTACACCTTAAAAGTATGCAGGATAATGTCTACATACGCAGAGGTGGCTAGGTGCGAGGTCTCCGTCCACCACCTTTTGCAGTTGTTCAGCGCCAGTTATCTAAGGGGTACCATGCTGCATTTGAAGAGCCGTGGTTCGAAGGGGCCGGTCTTCAAGACCGATGACCGACCCAGCCGCGGTTATTGGCGTAGGTACTTCTTTATTAAAATGGAGCACCTGGTGTCTGACCCTGTCGGGTTCCCAGAGAGGTGGAATTCGGAACGTAAGCGTTTCCATCCGTCGAATTCTTTATCATACGTGACCTCAGCGGTTCTGGTCGCACCATCGTTATGACTTTTTCCTTCTATTTTGCAGCAATGGCTCACGCACCCCACAACTTCATCAACTGAACTATTTGTGTCGACAGGTCGAAGCGTTCCCAAGAAGAAGGCGACGATATCTACCCCCGCTCGATCGGATATCGGCCCGGATGCTCGGGAGATACTTTGCGCATCTGTTAGGGAGGGTGTTCTCGTAGTTCCTTTACAAGGGGTTACACCTGTGGAGGCGAGTACGAATGAGGCGACACCTTCGACACCATCTCCGCAGCCTGCGGATGAGCCTTCCGAGGGCCGGAAGCCTGAGGAGAGAAAAAGGCGGAGGCTTGAAACGGGCAAGGCGGTAGCGATCGAGGATGAGAGGAGTAACGTGCCTCGTCAAACGCCTAGACCCGTCTTCATGGCCGACGCTATTCGTTCGGGGAGGCCGGCCCATCAGGCGAGTGCGGCTGCCGATACCAGCTCAGTTCGTGCCGCTGAGGTTGGCTCGACATCCGCCATTGGCGGGGATGCTGAGGGATCGGACCCTGAGATCGCCCAAGAAGATATGGACGAGCTGGCGGAAGGCCTCACGCATGTGGAGATGACGGCGGACGGGTCCGATCGCCGAATCGTGATTCCGGGGGCTTGTAACTTATTGCAACACAACGAGCAGGCGGCGTTGGAGATGGCTTTGTTATGTGGCGCCCCCGAGTGTGAAATGCTAAGAGATGTAAGTGATGCGGAGCTATCCCGAAGGGTCGCCGGCATGACTTTACAGGTAAACTTCTGTTCTTTCGCGTGTTGTGAGGTTGACTTTGATGTGTACTAACTCATGTTTTCTCTTTAGACCCTTGTTTTGGAGGCGGAGAGGAGGCGTCGCAAACAGAAGAAAGCGACCATTTTTAATAAAATGGTGAAGAAGTATAAGAGGTGCCGCTCTAAGGAAGCGACCATTATCCGTCGTCGTCGAGCAGGGTCGACGTTTAATGGCGATGGCCTTAGCCAATAGGATGTAACTTCAACTGTCGCTAAAGTGTTATTCATCGTCGTCGAGCAGGGTCGACGTTTAATGGCGATGGCCTTAGCCAATAGGATGTAACTTCAACCGTCGTCGAAGTGTTATCCGTCATCGTCGAGCAGGGTCGACGTTTAATGGCGATGGTGGCCTTATCCGTTTACACAATGGAGATGGTGGCCTTAGCCGTTTACACAATAGAGATGGTGGCCTTAGCCGTTTACACAATGGAGATGGTGGCCTTAGCCGTTTACACAATGGAGATGGTGGCCTTAGCCGTTTACACAATGGAGATGGTGGCCTTAGCCGTTTACACAATGGAGATTCAACTAGGCTAGTCCCTTTATTATATCGGCCTTGAGAGCATGTCGAGTGGGTGATATGATAAACTTGTCCTCAGATACCCCCGGGTGTCCCCTCTGCCGCCTCGTTAAAAACCTCCCCGAGAAAACCCAAGTGGGACAAAACTCGGGTAAGAGAAAAAGAGTACGACTCGGGAGACGCCTTTTAGAAATGGAAGTACTTGAGGTGAGCGACGTTCCAGTTGTTTTGGAGTGCTTTGCCTTCCATTGTTTCCAACTGGAATGCTCCTTTGCTCGCTGGTGCTGTGATTTTATATGGTCAGTCCCAATTGGCGCCCAGTTTTCCTTCGCTCGGGTCTTTTGATGCCAATGTTTTGGCTTTAAGGACGTAATCGCCCACTTTGAGTGGTCTTATTTTGGCTTTTTTGTTGTAATACCTTTTGACCTGTTGTTTTTGGTCCGCCATTCTTATGTGGGCCATGTCCCTTTGTTCTTCGGCCTCGTCGAGGTCTTGAAGTCTATTCATGTCGTTATCTGCTCCGCTGGTATGTGAATACCTTAGGCTTGGTTCTCCGATGTCGACGGGTATGACCGCGTCGGTTCCGTAGACCAGTGAGTATGGCGTTTCCCCTGTGCTGGTTTTTTGGGTGGTCCGATGTGCCCACAGCACTTCCGGTAGTAGTTTGGGCCACAACCCTTTGGCTTTTTCGAGTTTCTTTCTCAGTATGTTCAGTATCATTTTGTTGGAAGACTCTGCTTGGCCGTTGGCGGCAGGGTGATATGGCGTGGAGAGTATTCGCTTGATGCGCCATTTCTCGAAGAACTCGGTTGTCTTTTTGCCAATGAATTGGGGGCTATTGTCGAAGCTGATTTCCTTGGGGATGCCGAAATGGCATATGACATTTTTCCATATGAAGGCGATGACTTTCTGTTCGCGTATCTGGGCGTACGCACCTGCTTCCACCCACTTGGAGAAATAGTCAGTTAAAACTAACAGAAATCGTACCTTTCCTCATCCCGTCGGTAGGGGGCCAATTATGTCCATTCCCCACTTGATGAAGGGCCAAGGTGAGGTTACTGAGTGGAGAGGCTCCCCCGGTTGATGTATCATGGGGGCATACTTTTGGCACTGTTCGCACCTGCGAACGTACTCTGCTGCCTCTTTTTTCATAGTGGGCCAGTAGTAACCGGCTCGAATGATGCAACGGACGAGGGCGCAATTACCTGTATGGGCACCGCAATGACCCTCGTGCACCTCTTCGAGTACTTGCCTCGTTTGGTGCGGCCCTAGGCACTTAGCGAGGGGTCCGCCAAACGTCCTTTTGTAGAGATCGTGGTTTATCAGGCTGTATCGGGCGGCTTGTACGCGGAGCTTCTTGGCTTCTTTTTTGTCGAGTGGGAGTGTCCCGTCCTGCAGATAAGAGACAAACTGGTTGCGCCAATCCCAAGTCAGATTTAAAGAGAGTACCTCAACGTGATCGATGGCTGAATGGAGGAGGGTGACTACACTTTCCCTGTTGATATTTTTGGTGGCTGCAGCCAGTTTCGCTAAGCCGTCTGCTTCGACATTTTGTGCCCTAGGGATCTGCTCAAAACGGCACTCGTCGAACTCAGGCATCAACTTGTGAATTTCTGATTGGTATTTTTGTAGTCTCTGCTCCTTAATTTGGTAAGTCCCGGTGAGCTGGTTTACCACGAGTTGGGAATCGCAATGGAGGATGAGTCGTCGAGCCCCGTATTTGATGGCTAACCTCATTCTTGCAACCACAGCCTCATACTCGGCCTCATTGTTAGTCATCTCGGGGCATTGTTTGGATTGACGAATTATTTCGCCCGTGGGGACTCTGAGAACGAGTCCCAGTCCTGATCCCCAGGCATTAGTGGCGCCGTCAGTGTAGAGGGTCCAAAGGTCGGTACTAGGGGAGGCACGAATGGCCTCCAGTTTTGCCTCCGACAATATCTCTGTACTGAAGTCGGCGACAAAGTCGACAAGTACCTGCGACTTGATGGCGTTTCTTGGGTGATTGGATATGTCGTGCTCGCTGAGCTCTATGGCCCATCGGGCGAGCCTGCCCGACAGCTCAGGCTTGTGTAGGATGCTTCTCAGAGGGAAGGTCGTTATTACTTTTATGGGGTGGCACTGAAAATAGGGTCTAAGCTTTCGTGAAGCTACGACCAGTGCCAGGGCCAACTTCTCGAGGTGTGGGTACCGCGTTTCGGCATCCACTAGGGTTTTGCTGATATAATAAATAGGAGATTGCGTACCTTTGTTTTCGCGGACCAAGACTGCGCTGACCGCGACTTCTGACTCCGCCAGATATACCAGCAAAGATTCGCCTGGGTTCGCTTTGACTAGCAACGGTGGCGAAGATAAGTATGCTTTTAATTTTCTTAAGGCCTCGACGCATTCCTCGTTCCACTGCAGCCCGTGATCTTTTCTCAACACGTTGAAAAACTTATGGCACCTGTCGGAGGATCGCGAGATAAACCTGGATAGGGCGGCTATGCGTCCTGTCAGCTTTTGTACCTGTTTTTTGCTGCTCAAAGTCTCAGGTATTGCGTCTATTGCCTTGATTTGGTCCGGGTTGACCTCGATACCTCGTTGTGATACGAGGAAACCCAAAGTGGTCCGAAGGAGCACTTTTCCGGGTTCAACTTCATCCCGTATCGTCTTAGTATCTCGAAGGCTTCTTTCAGATGGTCGATGTGGCCTTCTTTCTTTGCTGACTTCACTAGCATATCGTCGATAAAGACCTTATGGTCTTACCCAGTTGTTCCTTGAACATTTTGGTAACCAGTCTTTGATATGTTGCCCCTCGTTTTTGAGTCCGAAGGGCATCACCTTGTAGCAATACGTCCCTTGGTGGGTGATAAAAGTTGTCTTTTCTTGGTCCTCCTCGGCCATCATGATCTAGTTGTAGCCAGAGTAGGCATCTAAGAAGCTTAGCAGTTCATGTCCTGCCGTGGCGTCGATCAACTGATCGATGTGGGGTAATAGTAATGAATCTTTCGGGCATGCCTCGTTAAGGTCGGTGAAATCCACACACATTCTCCATTTCCCATTTTTCTTTTTGACCATGACAACATTGGCGACCCATTGGGGGTGCTTTGATTCTCTGACGGACTCGTTGGCTAGTAGCTTGTCTACTTCTTCACTGACCGCCTCATTGATTGCGGCGTTGAACTTTCTTCTAATTTGCCGCACGGGCGGATATAGTGGGTCGACGTTCAGCTTGTGAGCAGCGATGTCTTTCGGGATTCCCGACATGTTTGAATGAGAAAAGGCAAATAAATCTACGTGGTTAGTTAGAAATTCATGGTACTTACTTGGATCGCAGAGGCTGTGCCCAATGTAGGCTTTCTTTGTGTGGTCGGTGCTGTCCAATTGGACTGGGTCGAGATCTTCGATCGTCTCTTTGTAGGCTTCTACTACGTCAGGATCTATGATGGCTTCCATCGTCGGGTCGACCTTAGTCCCAGACATGGCTGGTTGCTATGCCTCCGCACTTGCTCCTTTCAACTGTTTGGTGTGGGTACAGTCTTGAGCGATTCGGTAGCATTCTTGTGCGGTGCGCGGCTCGCCCCGAATGCTAGAAACTCCCCATAGGGTAGGAAACTTGATCACTTGGTAGAAGCATGAAGGGACTGCTCGCATGGCGTGTATCCAAGGGCGTCCTATGATGGCGTTGTAGGCCGTCTCCTGGTTCATGACGTGGAAAGTGGTTTCCAGCGTGACTCCCCCCACTAAAACCGGCAACGATATCTCCCCGGAGGTCCGTTCTACTGCATTGTTAAAACCTGTTAGTGTTATGCAACGCGATATTATCTTATCTTCGAGTCTCATTTGCACGAGGACCCTTGGATGGATAATACAGGCGCCGCTTCCGTCGTCAACCATGATTCTCTTAACATCAGTATCGGCAATACGTAAAGTTACGACCAAAGCATCATAATGAGGAAAAGACAAACCGTCGGCATCAGACTTATTGAAGGTGATACTTTCTTCGAAGTCGTCATACCGTTCGTGGGCGATTGTTCGTTTCAATTTGTGCGTGGTTGTGAACTTTACGTGGTTGATTGTTGAATCATCGTCGCCTCCGACGATCATGTTTATGGTGCGTATTGGCGAAGGCGGCTTTGGCGGCCCCTGGGGTTGTTCCCGCCCTCGTGCGAAGTTGGTCTTTCCCTTATCGCTAAGCAGCTCCCTCAGGTATCCTTGGTTTAGCATCCTGACTACCTCTTGTCGTAGACCTATGCAGTCTTCGGTTTTGTGTCCCCTTTCCTGATGGAACTCGCACAGGACGTTCGACCTCCTTGCGGTAGGATCTGATTTCATTTTCTGCGGTCATTGCACCTTGGTGCCCAACTTCTCCAGTGCGTACACTATTTCTGAAGGAGACACGCAAAAGTTATGGGCAGATAATAGATGGGGCATACCTTTTTCATTCCGGAGTGGAGCGACATGTCGTTGCAATGCCTCCGTGTGTCTCGGCGGCGGTGGATGGGAAGACCTAACGTAGGGCTGATGCCTTTCTTTGTTGAAGCACAGGAGTTGTTCCCGTCGCCCGTCGTTATGTCGATCCCTTCTTGTTTCTGATTGTATCGCCGTTAGCCGTTGGGTCGGTCCGTTGAGGTCGTCCTTATCCGCTCGAACTTTGGCACAGTAGGCGTTTTGGATCTCTTCCCATGTGGTGGGGGGATATTTTATGAGTCGGCTCAGTAGCTTTTTGGTTGCCCTCGAACCATCTCTGTCCATCCCATTTCGGAAAGCTGCGACTGCCATGCCTTTCGATACATTTGGTACGCTCATCCTTACTCTGTTGAATCTGGCCAGGAAGTCCCCGAGTCCTTCTCCTACGGTTTGCCTGACAGCAAAGATATCGTTGACCCTGGCCTCTGCTTTCTTTGCTCCTGCATGGGAGGCGGCGAACTTATCCGCCATTTCTTCGAATGTTGATATCGTCCTAGCTGGTAGCTGAGAGTACCATGTTAGGGCCCCCTGTCAACGTTTCTCCGAACTTTTTCAGTAACACGGATGGTACTTGTTCTTTTGACAAATCGTTACCCTTCACAACGGTCACATAATGGATGAGGTGGTCTTCGGGATCCGTGGTCCCGTCATATATCCTCAAGTAAGGTGGCATCTTGAAGGTTTTCGGGATTGGGTGAGAGGCAGCTTCCTCGCTGTACGGCTGTTCGACGAATCTTCCTATGTCGCATTTTGGAAATAACTTCGGAGCACCGGGAATTTTGTCCACTCTTTCCTGGTGCTCTTTCATTTGATCTCGAAGTGCCTTGTTCTCATTTTCCATTTCTTCCATCTTCTTAAGGATGGCTGCGAGTGCACCATCGTTGGCCTGGACATCGATGTGGGTGTTATTTGTTCGTACAACATCGGGTTCACTGGTGGTAGTGGCGATGTCTGCCACTGACGGATTTCTAATGTTGCTTTGGTGTGAGTTTTCAAGCAAGCTACCTAGAGTGTTCATCAACCACTCTTCCAGCAGTTTCTTGACCCTCGGAGGTGGTGTTTCTTTGACTGCGGATGTAGAGGCTCCTTTTTCGTGCAAGATTGTCAGGTCTTCAGACGAAGAGGGTGAGATCTCTCCATCCGGCGCACTACCAGGTGTTGTACTCAAGATGTTCTCTCTACCGGCCTCGTTAAGAGGGTCTATGAGATTGGCTGTGACGCCTGCTATTGCTTTCATTCTTGCGTCATTTTCTGCCATTTTTGGCTTCTGTATGGTGTGAAGAACGGTGGTTCGTTGTTTTTTTTATATTCTAGGTGCAAACTATGATTTCGATTGCCGAAATTCCCAGAGACGGCGCCAAATTGTTTGACTCAAAAGATACTATATACCTTATAAGTGAGAACAATCAAAATGATTCAAGGATCAATCGTAATCGAAGATAATAAGACCTAGATATGTGTATGATATTTGTTATAGCTTCCAATAGATTGGTTATTCAAGAGAGAGAGAGAGAGAGAGAGAGAGAGAGAGAGAGAGAGAGAGAGAGAGAGAGAGAGAGAGAGAGAGAGCTTGTTCAATAAAAATCAAATCCCCTCCTTTACAACATCGAGATCCTCCTTTATATAATAGGAGACCCTCCTTAAAATAATAAAATAATACAGAGATTGGTCGCATTCCTTCGAGAGAGACGACGGAACCGATGATACACTTCACGCCGACATTCCTAGGTCATGCCCTCACTTCGGTTAGCGTATGTTCGTTGGTCGTTCCTACCAACGTGGAGACGTAATGGGCAAAATTTGACCCTATAGACTCTTCATTCTACCTTTTTAATTATTACTCTACCTCAGTCTATACTTTTTTTCGTAATATTGTACGCATATTCTTTAAATTGCTGGTGTATTATGAAACGGTGAAAAACAATATAATCTCTTCAAATATAGTATAGACTAAAATATTACAGTACAATATAATACAATACGATATATTAAAAAATGATATACAACAACCATCCAAACAGACTGTTAAAACGCAAACTAGGTGCAACTATAAATAAATAATTTTGAATAATTTTACAAAATAAATGACTTTGCACCATATAATTAGTATTGATCCATATAGTTGCCAGTCATCAAATCACATTCTCTCTAGATTCTCGAGAGAAGCTTCTTATGGAAAATGGATAAACAACCAGAAAATGCATGTACACTGTACAGTACTACAATATGGTTATTTCTTGGTTCGGAAGCAAAATCTTATCGGGAAACATTACAAATCTATAGCCTGTTTGGCCAAGCTTCTTTTTGGCCAAAAGTATTTTTTTTGGGCCAAAAGCACTTTTGGCCAAAAATTAAGGTGTTTGGCCAAGCTTTTGGAAGGAAAAAAAGTGCTTTTGAGGAGAAACCGAAGCAGTTTTAGAGAAGCAGAAAAAAGTAGCTTCTCTCCAAAAACACTTTTTTGAGAAGCACTTTTGAGAAAAATACACTTAGAAGCAGTTTCTTAAAGCTTGGCCAAACACTAATTGCTGCTCAGAAGTGCTTTTCAAACTAATTAGCCAAACACAAAATGCTTCTCACTAAAAGTACTTTTGAGAAAAACACTTTTAAACAAAAGCACTTCTCAAAATAAGCTGATTTTTGCAGCTTGGCCAAACGGGCTACTAATCTGTTAAACAACAGCTCCTCTCATTGTCAAGTAGTTCAGTCCCCATAAAAACTGTGGCGTTTAATTTGTTTCCAGTATACAATTAAAGACGCATTGTTAGTTGGTTGCTCTCATTAGTATATTGAATGGGGTGATGGAGACGTTGACACTTGACAGTAAGTTAGTTGGAGCTAAACGAAGCACATGCATGGTCCATTCACACTATAAATAATTGAAAGTTATCCCGATAAAATCTTACTCGCATTCGATTTAACACTAATTAAAATGATTATAAGACAGGTCTTGCATACAAACTTTTATTATATATAAGAAGAGGAGCCTTGAGGCCATCTCCAACCTTACCCTATTTTCCTATAATGGGGGCTTTTTTGGGGTAATGAAGCTCCAATCCTTTCCCATTTTTGTACCAAAATGGGGGATGAATAGTGTTCCCTCAAATATGGGGTATACTATTCATCTCCCCCATAACTATTCATGTATTTTTTATTATTATTTTATTATTTAATCTTTTAATTTTATCTCTTTATATATACCTAATTATGTTTATGTAATATCTTTATAATATTAATTTTACATCTTAACTTTGGCATATAATTTTGATAAATTAATTTTTGTGCATTTATTATTTTTATGTAAATTGTAAGTTAAATTTATTAGAGGTTGAAGTTGAATATTTATGTAGTATTTCGAATGAATTTTATCGTTATGTAATATGTATTTAATTAATATTGTATCGCAATGATTTCACTTTTATTTGAATTATTAGTTAATCTATAATAATTGCTTACAAATTATATTATTTGAAATTTTATGGAATTGTTTTAATGGAAATTATAAATTAATAAAAATAAAAGATGAAATTTGTTTAATAGAAATTAAAAAATAAAATTGAAATGAAAGATAAAAATATAATATAGAAGAGAGAAGAATATAAAAAGTTTGGGGAAAAAAATGGGGGAATGGTTGGAGTAAGTTGTCCCCAAACGGGGAAATCCCCATTTTGGGAACAAAAAATGGGGTAAAAGTTGGAGATGCCTTGAAGTAATAAAGTTGTTTCCGTGTGACCTGTAGGTCACGAATTCGAACCTGAAAAGTAACCACTAATGTTTGCATTAGCGTAAACTGTCAACTTCACAACTCTAGAGTCTGATTCTGGATTGAACATGCCGCCAATGTAAGCTATTGCGGAACGGAATCATCTGCCAAATGAAAAAAAATAAGCTATAGAAAAAAGAATTTTATCATTTCTCTCAATCTTCTTGGTAGTAAAAGCAATGAAGGGGACATCAATAGAAAATGATCATGCAAGTTGACCAATAAACAAGGAGAAGGATTAGAAAAATAGGATGAACTGTTGTTGCCGGCTGAGCTCTTGACTTTAATTATTTGTTTCTATAACACCAGCAAGAAGATATTAATATAAAATTGAACATGAATTCATATTTAAATAGAGATTGAATATTAAATTTTTGATTTCAATACATTCACCTTAACTCGTCAAAATCTTATTAGCGAGTACTTAACTTTGATTCACTGCATTAACCTTTTGACAACAAGGGGGGATCCGACCAATTTTACTCAAAAACATCATGGATAATAATGTCACATTTCTATAGTGGTTATGACTTATGATTAAGTTGGTGGTGCCGACTTTTCTTTTCCCCCAAAAAAGGGACATATTTATCTCCACAAAATACATATTTTTAGTGCAAAACTCCTAAATCCGACACAAATACACTATTTCCACCGTCCCTCAACCTTCAGCCAATCCTCGTCTATCATCTTCACTTCTCTATGTTACATCACGTGTCAAAATAGAGATATCTTTTGTTCTTTCTTTTCCTTTTAAAGAAATATAATTTAATTTATATGCAACGACAGTGTAATTCTTTTATTTAATTTATTTTAGTATGTTGTAGCGGATAATTCTTTTACTTTTTAGATAATTGATATATTCTTTATGGATAATTATTTATATAAAAAAAATTCTTCTCAGTTGATAAGGATTTTTTACCAACTTTTCTGGAAAAGACGAAACAAGGATAGGAATGGACCACCTAAATCTTGGATGGAGAACAAGTATTGACACATTGTCGCAAGGTCCCTATTCAAAATATGTGTTGTTTTTGATATGACAAAGTGATCCAGGGAGTTGTTTTTTTTTTAATTCCCTTTTCCACACTTTTTTTTCAGTTTCCTATGCTTTGTTTTTTTTTCTTTCTTCTTTTTCTTTTTCTGGATAGCACAGTTTTCCCTTCTCTTTGTTCACCTCGAAAATACAAGTAACAATTAAACTTGATTTATGATTTTAAAGATATGTGTTTTAGTTCAATACTAATTAATAACCAAGAAAACTAACGTATAAATGAAGGAAATAAATAAAATCAAACCAGTGTGCAAGTCAGTCTCGACCTCGAGCTAAGGTGGCCGCGAGGTAGGTCAAGAACAGTAAAATAAGAACAATAAAGTTAAAGGACAATTCTGATGAACAATGAACGAGAAAGTGAGAGAATGTATTCTTTTGCCAATGATTGATGATGGTTACAAATGATTGGGGTCCCCTTTATATAATAGAGACCCTAAATAAGGTACATTTCTATTTACAGTAAAGAATCTTACTGGGACAGCTGTCTAACCGCCTAGTATGTATTCGTACAAATCTATTTCGGAATTTACGCCATGATCTTGCGGACGGGACAGGGATCTTGCTCATTCTGTTACAAACCCATAAAGGCATTATCTCGGGGTTGGTCATACTGGGCTCCGACGTTCCTCGAACACTTAAATCTTCGAGCCTCGTGTTCTGCCTTCGGGCTCGAACTCGATCCATAGTGAGTCTATTCCTCGACGCGAGCCTTCTGTTCCTTGATGTGAGCCTTCGAGCCCACAAAATCGGGGGCACCTGATTTTACCGTATACAGATAGTCCTCGCGTTTCTTAGAGTAAAATGATAAGAAACGATTTGAACCTCGATTTTCCGAAGTCCTTGATGATGACGTCATTACCGTGATGTAGGCGCTCGAGGTGACCGAAATGTCCCGTCGGTTCGCTTCCCCAAAATATTAAATGTGTGCCAGTAATGGTGGCCACTAACGCCGTCGAACTGTCGCCGCTTACCTATAAATACGGGGCTCCTTTTTTGAATTAAGAACTTTACTTCTTCCTTGCAATCTCTCTGATCCCTTCTTCTCTTCATCTTTTTCTCTCATCATCTGCTTCCACCGCCCTTTTAGTACCGAAAAACGCCAAGCTCCGCCACCTTCCGCATCTATTAACTTAAAACCATGGCAAAAACCTCTAAAACGGTTCCTCAAAAAGAAAAGGCTTCTTCCTCCCGACCGGCCGGTGACAAAGCGCCGGCCCTTCACAAGATCGTTCCCATCGCCTGCATCATAAAGAAAGATTTCGACGTAGAAAACCCCCCTGCAGTTCCCGGCCGATGTGAGCATGCATCGAGGTATATATGTTCGATAACGGAGAAACACCTCGAGGCTGTGAGAAAGGATTGTGGCTGGGGGGATGAGGTCGTGGTACAGATTCCGACCCCGAGGAGAGTGTCTGTCACGCCCCAAAATCCAAGGAGCGCGACCGACGCTCAACCGAGTAAACCCGACTGAGCAAGCCTGGCAGGTTTCATACATACTACCCAACCCAACTCATAATTAAATAAGGGATAGACTCCATTAATCAAATTCTATCAACATATAATTAACGATTTCCATCTCATTGTCATTAGCCACTTCATTTCGCCGCTTTAAGGGTATTACAAGTTACATACATCATTGCCAAACATCAATATTTCTACTTTTAATTTCCAATACCCGACACTACCCACAACCTGTCTGCGGAGCCTCTAAATATAACTGAAGAATAATACAGAAATGCCGGCAACAAGGCTCCGGCTATACCTTACACGAATACAACAAAAAAAATAAGACTCCGGGAAGAACAGCGGCATAAGCCACGCAGGGCCCCGAGGGGAAAGGGGCTCACCAATACAGCTGACGGAAAGTGGAGGGGTTGCTACTGCCGGTGGACTGGAGTGCCTGCTATAGAACCACCTACAATCATAACACGAATGTAGCGCCCCCGGCAAAAGGGACGTCAGTACATTTGAATTGTACTGGTATGTATAACTAAACACCATTTTACTAGAAAGAACTATCAAACAGATACAAGCAAATAATATGGGCAAATCAAAGAAAGCAATTCATATAATCTTTCATACAATTTCCACAACATTGATTAGGGCATTTCTGTCACGTGTTCACCACTGTTCTCATTACCACCGCTATCCCAAGCGGAGTCCGATCACGACCCGACCGGCGTAGGTCACCTCATTCGGAGGCATTACTCTCAATCAATCTTTACATTTACCTTTATCCGGAATCCAATATCAGCACATTTCCACCATCGTGTGCGGCCTGGTGTCCGATCACGACCCGATCGGCTAGGTCACCTCGTTAGAGGCATTTCTCCATTCTCATTAGCCAACACTTCAAGTCTTTATTCCACACATAACATAACAATTCCTGGTGCACTCATGGCCACCATCATCACATCGTTTCCCTTTTTCTAATATTCATTTTACAAGTCGTAAACATAGACACATATATCAAGGATAATTCAAATTGCAATCACAGGTAAATGAGCACATAGCTAGCATGAATAATTCTTTGTTTCAATGTTGGCTTATAGCCCAAGTATTTCAACACATAACTGTACTTTTCATCATTATCTAATTGTCAAGATTGGCACATTATTCACATTGAGGCACATCCTTCACGAATATGTATAGATAATTGCAAATCAATTAATGCGTAACAACAAGCAATATGCTAACCAATTCAACTCTTACCATGCCTTCATAAATGACAACGGAGCTCAATTTCTAATAAAAAGGGATTTTAGCCATACATACCTTTCTTGAGCTTTCCCTTAATTACTACGATATTCCGAAAATTCTAGCAACTTCAATCTATTTTGGGACATAGCAAAATTGAACACAAATTAGGAAGATATTCATAATTCTAGATCATTTGAGCATTTTATCAAATACTAGTTGAGCATCTTGATTTCAAATCCCCTTTTCAAGATTTTCTTCATTCCCTAACCCAATCTTTACTTATTTATGTTAAACAATCTTCCCATAAACCTAAGTTGTACATGCATGTATACAAAATAGCATTACACCCAATAATCATACCTCAATACCCCATCTTATACTCTAAACTCAAAATTAAAACCTAGGGCATAGAATCTTACCTCTTAGATGAAGAACTTGTGATTGGGTTCTTTGATTCTTGAAGATTGATGCAAGATTGGATGATTTACATGTTTGTTTCCTCCTTCTCTCTCTAGAAATGCTCTCACCTCTCTCTAAAATCAGTAGAAAATGACCCCAAATGAAGCCCCAAAGGCTATATATCCAAATGGGGTCGGGTTATAAAAATTAGAAAATTAACCCTCCGATGTCAACTCTGCTATAGCAAAATGGACCGCAGAATGAACATGCGGGCCGCAGAATGCACCGCAAAATCGGTGCCCAAAACTGGGCTACACTGGTTCAATCTGCGGTTTGATTTGCGATCGCAGATTAAAAATGTGGACCGCATAATTGACATTGAGATCGCAGATCTGACATGACACAGGATTGCATTTTCCAGCCTTTGGTAATTTGATCATAACTTTGCGTAGGAATATCCAAATGACGAATGGTTTGAAGCGTTTGAAACTAGACTCAAAGACCTTTCATTTGATAGGTTATTCATCATATAAAACATTATACATATTTAGATATACTCGTTCAAAGTAGGGACTAGTGCAAGATCATTGGGAATTTTAGCCTATTATGGACTTTTCCAATTTTTCTTAGACTTAGGCCTTTCCTTGGACCCCAAATTACTTACCATAAGACTTATAGACATATTTACCAAATCCAATGGAAGTACACCATATCAATAGCACATAAAAATATTATAATAAGCCTACGCGACACCACGAAATCCTAAATTACTTAGCAAAATTTTCTGGGGCCTTACAGTGTCACCACCCACGTGGAGGGGTTCTTAAGTGTTTACACTTACCCCTTCACACCGGGTCCTCTTGATCCGGTCGTGATTGACTTCTGCAAAAGATATCAAGTCACCCTCGGCCAGATTCACCCCTTATTTTGGCGCATAGTGATCATGCTCCGTTATTTCTCTAGCAAGGCCAAGGGACTGGAGTTTACCCTCAATCACCTCATCCGATTATATCGGCCTCAGCTTTTCCGAGGACTGATCAAGCTCTAATACTGATCGAGCAAAGCCTTCTTTTTTAGCAATGATGAGGCCAAAGACTAAGGCTGGATGAGCCGGTTCATTCGAGTGAGGACCTCGGACATCATCCCCGAGGAAAAAATGTCGTTCCCAGAGAAATGGAACCCCAATTGTAAGTGGAATCCCTTTCCCGGTATCCTTTTATACTTCACCTTCGCATCGTGTGATGCCTTTACCTTTTTTGCAGCTGTTGCTTGGATGCCTCATGCGGTCCAACCTCGATGACTGGGTCCAGAAGTTAGCCGCGACCTCCTCGTATGACGAGCGCAAATGGCGTGAAGGGGAAATGGGAAGCCAAACACCATGGTGAGTTTTTCTTTGTAAGCCTTTTGACGCTTCCCTTCTTTACTGAAGTCATTTGTTTCCTTATACTCAATTTTTTGATTTATGCAGGCCTCGAAGATATTTTCGAGATGAGGTCGGCCCCTCTTGGGGAAGAGATCAAGTCCCCGATTCTTAAATCGGGGAAGGATAATAAGAGAAAAAGGGTTTCGAAACCCGAAGACCCCCAGGACCAAAAGGCTCCTCCTCGAAGACGCAGGAGGAATGTCATTCATGTGGACGTAGACTCGGCCCACCAGTTTTTGGATGATGAAGGAAACGAGGGCGAAGAATCGACAGTAGTGACCCAAACTAGGAAACCAGTTGAATCCGCCAAACCCTCCGAACCGGAGACCTTGCCTCGTGGTGAGGAAACTCCGAATGAAGGCTCAGGCAAAGCCCCTGAATCGCCTGCGTTTGAGATTATTCTGCCTCCTTCAAAAGTACACCACAAGGGGAAAGTACCGAGACCCCTGGGGCTGAACAGAGAGCCCCGAGTAAGGAGCTCGGGGCCGTGACAATAGGTCACTCCCCTTCTCTACCATCTTAATCCGAGGAGGCAATAAAGGACGCTCAAGGTCTGCAAACGCCCGACCCAAGCAAGGCCCTCGAAGAAGTTCCTTTCTAGGATTGTTTTACCGGGGTTGATGATGCCGCTGACCTTAATGACGCATCTACCCTCTTTGAGGAGGCTCATCGTCTCTTCTCTCGGGTAAGCACTAACTTTTATTGTTGCAAAATTTTTTGTTTTCTTCTCCTTCTGCGTTAACTGATATCTCCTTTTTTTGGTGTAGGCTATTACTAAGTTTAGAGCCGAGCTGAGCTAGTGTGAGGCCGAGATCAAGAAGTCTTCAGATGAAGAGAAGGCCCTGAGGCTCCTCCATAGCCAAAATGAGGAGGAGCTCAAGGACCTTCGGGCAGATTTGGCCAAAGCTCATAAAAACGAGGCCGAGCTAGACAAGCAGGTAACCGTGATTTTGAAGAGTATGGTCTACTTGACCTTACTGTGAAGGCTAACACTTCAATGTCTCAGCTGCAGCGAAAATTGGAGATGATCGGGCAGCTTCGGGGCGAGGTCGATCAAGTTAAAGCCGACTGCAACCGATGGAAGGAAAATATGGATCGGCTTGCTACTGATAAAGAGGCTTCTCTAGCCCAACTGGCCTCGGCTGAGACCCAGCTCCGAGGTGCTCAAGTGAAAATCTGGCCCAGGCCAAGAAGATCGAGGTGCTCGATGCCAAACTCGCCGAAACCGGGTCTAAGGTTGCTGAGGCCAAGGCCGAAGTTGAGAAGACGAAGGCCACAGATGATAAAACCATCGCCATATACTTAAGGGATGCCGAGGCTGTTCAAGCGGAGCTAAGGGAGGCCTTCGACCGTGAAAAACAGAGTAATGATTTGGCCAAGTGCCAATCCCTAAGGGAGACCCTCGAAGAGATCCATGCCCGAGGTTTCGACCTCACTGAGGAGATAGACCAAACAAGGGCACTAGAAACCGATGCCAGGTTTCTCGTTTCTTCCGATGACGAAGATTCTGTTAGTGGCTCTGAGGGCGAGAGATATGAGGATGGAGTCCCCGAGGAGGAGGTTCCCGAGAATGAGGCTCCCAAAGTAGATTAGGCTCTTAGGATTTTGTTTTTGTTTCTTTGTTTTTGCGTATGGCCCCTCGTGGGTGTTGTAAATACCCTTTATAAATATAAGGAATTCCCTTTGCTTCATCTCCGATTTGTATTGAATTCTGCTTTCTCTTCATTTTGTGAAATTTTTTGATGTTATAACTTCAATAATCAAGTGAACACTGGCTCGGACTCTGAACAGAATCAAACCCTTAGGGTTTTTAGTGATCAATGGGCGATCTTTGAACTTATAATAGAATACCTCTTAAGGTTTTTGTTAATCCTCGAGTTATGCTTAAGTCGATTTGATACGAGTTCGGGATGATGGGACTCTTGAGTTCGAGTCGAGTGAGAAAAAGGTCTCAAACTCTACATGCTTCGGCCCTTAGGCTCTCTTATATTGTCCCTGAGGCTCTTTTAAGTCGGCCCTTAGGCTCTTTTAAGTTTGGCCAATTCGGCCTCTAAGACGGCTATAATTTTTCCCTTTTTCGGCTAAAAGAATTAGTGAAAATTTCTTTATGCCTTATTATGTGTTTTTTGTACCCATTCGGTTTTTCGAGGGTTCGATCGCTCAGAACCCGTTCGTGTTAATCCGTCTTGAGGCTTTATCGAAGGCTGACGTTATCAAAGCCTTTAAATTATTCGAGGGATGATTTTATCAAAGCCCTTTTTATTTGCTTTTACCGAGGGTAGCCTTATTTAATCAAATTTTCAAAGTGTTTGAAGGCCTTTAACTTATGGCGAAAGTGGGACGTCTACGAGCTATATTATTTCGGTCGTAGCCTTGTATTTGACCGTAGTCTTTAATATGGCCGTAGCCTTCGGGTATGTCTCTTGGACTTATTTCCCGATAACCTTTCGAACTTCCCCGAGTATGATGGCCTTGGCCTTTATGTTGAGGGGATGCCTCTTTTAGGTCTTACAAATTCAAGTTTAGATGACTCAAATGTGTTGACTGTCAATGACAGTCCCCGAGTATTCGGGGTGTATTTGCGTTATGGCCCTTGAGCCGTTTCTCACAGAATTACAACTATGACGCTCGTATAATAGTGGACTTCTTTGAGACACAAAGTGTTTTGATAAAGAAAGAATGCTTCTTTGAATAATTGATACATGCGTACATGTTCTGCCATCGGGGCTCGATTATTCTATATGGACACGGTTCATCCGTCCGTTTAGCACATTACAAAGTTTTCCAATCGAGGCCCTCTTTGGCATGAAGTATTTTCCTTGAAAATATAACACTTCCGAGGGTGATGCCCCCCCAGTATTCGAGGTTGATTGAAAAGAAGCCTTGGATACTGTTGAGTTTTTCTTAGATAGCACATAGTTGTTGCCTCGTTAAAAACCTTGCCGGTAAAATCCATTTGGGACAAAATTCGATCTAAGGGAAAATAGTGCAACGCATGCTTTAAAACCTAAGGTCTTCGTGTAAAAAGGTGCCCTCGATGTCTTCGATCGAACATCTTAGCAGTAGTATCGTTTGAGTAGTGATACATTCCAATTGTTTGGTAGTTGTTCGCCTCCCATCGTGCCAGGTTTGTAAGATCCTTTACCGACAACTCCGATGACTCGGTACGATCCTTCCCAATTCGGCCCTAGTTTCCCTTCATTCGGGTCTCGAGTATTGAGGGTGACTTTCCGTAGAACTAAGTCCCCGATTCCGAAGTGTCGAAGGTTGGTCCTTCTATTATAATATCTCTTGATTCTTTGCTTCTGCGCGTCCATCCGAACAAGTGTAGCTTCTCATTTTTCATCTAATAGCTCGAGGCTAGTATTCATAGCCTCGTGATTTGATTCCTCCGATGCATGTCGAAATATGGCGCTAGGTTCCTCGATCTCGACCGTAATCAAGGCCTCGAAGCCGTATACTAAAGAGAACAGGGTCGCCCCTGTGCTGGAGTTCGATGTCGTTCGATACGCCCAAAGAACCTTGGGAAGAACATCTCTCCGTTTTCTTTTTGCATCGTCCAACCTCTTCTTTAGGTTTTGAATGATCGTCTTGTTTGTTGACTCGGCCTGTCTGTTCTTGGTCGGGTGGTACGGTGTTGATAAGATCCTCTTTATTTTGTGTGCTTCGAGGAGCTCCGTTACCTTATTGCCGACGAATTGCTTTCCATTGTCACATACAATCTCGGTAGGTATCCCAAATCGACATATGATGTGGTCCCAGATGAAGTCAATAACTTCTTTTTCTCTGACCTTCTCGAAGGCCTGTGCTTCCACCCATTTAGAAAAGTAGTCAGTCATAAACAATATGAATTTAGCTTTACCTGGGGCTGTTAGCAGAGGGCCGACTATGTCCATCCCCCATTTCATGAAAGGCCACGGGGATAGGACCAAGTGAAGCTGCTCTCCAGGATGATGAATCATCGGTGCAAACCTTTGACATTTATCATACTTTTTAACAAACGCCTTACAGTCTTTTTCCATGCTATCCCAGTAATACCCCGCTCTAATCATTTTGCGAATCAAAGACTCGGTGCCGGAGTGATTCCTACAAGTGCCTTCGTGGATTTCTCATAGAACATAATCGGCATACCCCGGCCCTAAACATACCGCCAGTGGTCCATCGAAAGTCCTCCTGTACAATGTTCCATCTTCATCCAATGTGAACCTAGCAGCTTTGGTTCGTATAGCCCTTGACTCTTTAGGATCCGATGGGAGCTTTCTATTTTTTAAATAGTCGATATACTTATTCCTCTAATCCCAAGTCAATCTCGTAGAATTTATCTCGGCATGACCCTCTTCTACCACATATCTCGATAATTGTGACGACCCAAAGGGTCATCACCTATTTTAAATAAATTCTGTGCTTCCGAGGCCTTGAAAACCTCATTTAGAGTCGCATCGATTTGCGTGCGCAGTCCGGGCGCATAGCCGGAAAGCTTAAATGTGAAATTCTATGAAAAATTCTAAATTTTGATGTTAAAATGAATAAATTGGACTTTGGTCAACATTTTGGGTAAACGGACCCAGACCCATGATTTGACGATCCCGGAGGGTCCATAGAATAATATGGGACTTGGGCGTATGCCCGGAATCGAATTCCGAGGACCCAAGCCCGAGAAATGAATTTTTTTGTAAAAATTGTTTTTCTGAAATTGTTTAAGGAAATTGAAAATGAAATTTGATTAGAAAGCGATGTTATCGGGCCCGTATTTTGGTTCTGGTGGCCAGTACAGGTCTTATATATGTTTTAAGTCCTTCCTGTGAAATTTGGTTGAAAACGGACGTCGTTTGACGTGATTCGGACTTAAATTGGAAAATTTGATGTTTTATGAAGTTTGAAAGAAATTTTGGATTATGAGGTTTAATCCGATGTTTATGATGTTGTTTTGGCGATTTGATCGCACGAATAAGTCCGTAGGATGTTTTTGAGGTTGTGTGCATATTTGGTTTGGAGCCCCGAGGGCTCGGGTGAGTTTTGGATAGGCCACGGATGCATTTTTGGACTTTGAAAAGTTGTTGGTATAACTGACCTGCAGGCTTCGCATGCGAAGGTTTTCTCGCAAATGCGAGGTAGCCCAGACCTGCCCTCCATCGCAAATGCGATACTATACTTCGCAAATGCGAAGGTGCCCATGATGGCCAGGGATCGCAAATGCGACCAAATGGCTCGCAAATGCGGAGCTGGGACTGTCGCAAATGCGACATTTTTGGTCGCAAATGAGAAGTCCTCATTTTGTTCAATGTTCGCAAATGCGAACTTCACTTCGCAATTCCCGTATCTGAGGGTCGGGGTTCGGATTTCCCATATCTGCAACCTGCAATTTCCTATACTTACCGATTTTAAGTCATTTTTCACACCATTTTCAAAACAGAACTCCTTTGGGCGATTTTCCAAGAACAAATCTTCTTCCAAATCAATTGTAATTTAGTTTTTACTCATTTCTTTCAATCATTTACATCTTTTAACATGATTTCAACCTAAAATCAAAGATTTTCATGGGGGAAATTGGGTGTTTTAGGTAGAACCTAGGTTTTTCAAAAATTAGGGATTTGGATCTCAATTTGAGGTCCGATTTCAAAACAAATTATATATTTGAGTTCGTGGGGGAATGGGTACTTGGGTTTTGGTTCGAACCTCGAGTTTTGACCACGTGGGCCCGGGGGTGATTTTTGACTTTTTGGGTAAAACTTGGGAAAACTCATTTTCATGCATTGGGTGATTCATTTAGTGTTTATTAATGTAATTAAGTAATTTGTGATTAGATACGAGCGAATTGGCGGTGGAATCACGGGGTAAAGCTATACTTCAGGCTTAAGTTGTGTGCAAGGCATTGAGGTAAGTGTTTGGTCTAACCCTAGCTTGAGGGACTAGGAGTTGAGTCTTATTTGCTAATTGCTTCTTGTTGAGTACGACGTATAGGCATGGTAACGAGTATCTATACGTTGGTGTCTAGCATGACCGCGAGTCTTTAAATTGTGAATATCTTGATTTCGTTGTATTTCTCTTGCCTTGGTGATGATTCCTATTTGTTGTGAAAAGCTTGTGAAAGGAAATTGTGACCTATGAACAACGAGGAGCATTGGCTCAAGTTATATTTCAATTGTGAACGTATATGAAATGGTTGAACCCCTTTGGAGCATTGGCTGAAGTGGTAAAGTGAGATATGTAATAAAAGTGAAAGGAAGAGAAAGAGTATTTAAATTGTTCCCTTGCCGGGATATTGTTGTTTTTTGATTGTTTTTCCCTTGCCGGGAAGTTGAGATTATTGATGTTGTAGCCTTGCCGGGATTTAATTGTTCAATTGTGTTCCCTTGGCGGGATTTCTTTTATTATTTTATTTATCCCCTTGCCCCTTGTTTGTAATTGTTGTTTGGGTGAGGAAGAGTGTTAAAGCACGAATGGTGATGCCGTGCATTGTTTGTTTGTTGTGAGGAAAGAGTGTAAAGCATGAACGGTGATGCCGTGCATTGTTTGCTTATGGTGAGGAAAGAGAGTAAAGCACGAAGGGTGATGCCGTGCCGCACGATGTACCATTCCGTGCCGATTATATTGATTATATGTGAGGAAAGAGAGTAAAAGCACGAAGGGTGATGCCGTGCACACTTTATTATATCATTGCTTGGTGAGGATGAGAGTAAAAACACGAAGGGTGATGCCGTGCACTTGTTGCTTTCTGTTTCTTTATTAATGTCTGAGTTGTGTTGTTTCCTCCGTTACTGGACGACTTTTACTTGAAATTGTTATTTCCCCCATAGCATGCTCCCCCTCCCATATTAATTACTTGTCTCTGTGTTTCGATTCCACTGTATATGTATATATAACTGCACAGGTTTATGTGGTAGTCCGGTCTAGCCTCGTCACTACTTCGCTGAGGTTAGGCTAGGCACTTACCAGCACATGGGGTCGGTTGTGCTGATGCTACACTCTATGCTCTTTTGCATAAATCCAGGTGTCGGAGCAGCATACGGTGCGCAACAGTAGTTAGGGAGCCGATCTTCAGTCCACGAGACTCCGAGGTAGCCTTGCTGGCGTCCGCAGGCCCGTCGTCTCTTCTTTCAGTTTTCATGTTCTGTTGACATTTGTATTCGAGACAGACTATGTCCATTATTTCAAAATCTTATTTGTAGTAATCCTAGACAGTCCGTGTATTGTTGTGACACCAGGTGCTGGGTAGAAACTTGTATTGGCTTTCTAGACGCTGTTTCTATATTTAGTTCAGACTTCCGCTAAATTTTACTTTTCGTTATCTTTTAACTGCTTATTCATCGATAATTTAGTTGTTTAATCATGTATAAAAATGAAATAGGTTAATGTTTGCTAAGGTTCTTGGCTTGCCTAGCTTCCACGAGTAGGCGCCATCACGACCCCCGAGGGTGGGGAATCCGGGTTGTGACAATAATTGGACGACAGTCCCCGGAACAATATCATCTTTTTCTACTAATGACCTCAAGTTAGCAAGTGCATTAGCCTCACTGTTTTGTTCTCGAGGCGCATGATCTAGGGTCCATTCCTTGAAGCGGTGCAAGGTTACCTGCAACTTATCCAAGTATCTTTGCATCCTATCCTCTCGAACCTCGAAACTTTTATTTACTTGGTTCACTAACAACAGAGAATCGCACTTGGCTTCAATGACTTCTGCCCCAAGCTTTTAGCTAGCTCGAGACCTGCAATCATGGCCTCATACTCAGCCTCATTATTAGTCAACCTAGAAGTTTTGATATATTGTCTAATAATACCACCTATTGATGGCTTCAAAACAATTCCAAGCCCGGACCCTTTCACATTCGAGTCACCGTCCGTGAAAAGGGTCCATACCCCCGATGATGTACCTAATTTTAGAAGAAGTTCTTTCTCCACTTCGGGTACGAGGGTCGGCGTAAAACCGGCCACCATGTCAGCTAGGGTTTGAGACTTGATGGTCGTTCGGGTTGATACTCGATATCGTACCCGCCAAGTTCGACGACCCATTTAGCCAACCGGCCCGATTGTTCGGGCTTATGCAAAACATTTTGAAGGGGATAAGTGGCCAACACACATATGGGATGACATTTAAAAAATGGCTTTAACTTTCTATATGTGCTTATTAATGCAAGTGCCAATTTTTCTAAGTGTGGATATCTAGTTTCAGCATCACCTAGAGTTCGACTTACATAATAAACAGGGCATTGCGTGACTTGCTCCTCCCGAACCAGTACCTCACTTACCGCTGTCTCGGACACTGCCAAATACAAGTAAAGCTTTTCATCTACCTTCGGAGTGTGAAGCAGAGGTAGGCTTGATAAATATCACTTTAACTCCTCAAATGTTTGCTGGCTTTCCGGGGTCCACGCGAAATCCTTTTTCTTTTTGAGCAAGGAAAAGAATGTGTGGCTTCGATCCGATGACCTCGAAATAGATCGACTCAAGGCGGCTATTCGTCCTGTTAACCTTTTTACGGCTTTCGCACTATCTACGATAGTGATATTTTCGATGGCCTTGATCTTGTTGGGGTTGATTTCGATCCCTCGATTTGATACCATGAATCCGAGGAACTTGCCCGAACCGACCCCGAAGGCATATTTCTCTGGGTTAAGCTTCATGTTGTACTTCCTCAAGATTTTGAATGTTTCCTGCAAATGAGTTAAATGGTCCTCTGCACGCAGGGACTTAACCAACATATCGTCAATGTAAACTTCCATTGATTTACCTATCTGTTCTTCGAACATTCTGTTAACTAAGCGTTGGTATGTTGCTTCAGCATTTTTTAGCCCGAAGAGCATTACATTGTAACAATATGTTCCAAACTTAGTGATAAATGAGGTCTTTTCCTGGTCCTCCGGGTTCATCTGAATTGATTGTACCCGGAGTAGGCGTCGAGAAAGGTTAGGATCTCGTAGCCGGCCGTGGCATCAATCATGCGATCGATGTTAGGAAGGGGAAAAGAGTCCTTAGGGCATGCCTGGTTCAGATCCTTATAATCTACGCACATTCTAAGTTTGTTTCCCTTTTTAGGGACTACAACCACGTTGGCTAACCATTCGGGGTATTTTACTTCCCGAATAGACCCTATTTTAAGAAGTTTAGTTACCTCATCCTTTATGAATGCATGCTTCACCTCGAACTGGGGCCTCCTTTTCAGCTTTACCGGTTTGAACCTGGGGTCGAGGCTCACCCAGTGTGCTGTTATTTCCGGTGGGATCCCTGTCATGTCTAAATGGGACCAAGCAAAACAATCAATTGAATAAGTTTTTTCCTGAGTTCGAGGGTAACCTGTTCCCAGGTATACCTTTCTCTTGGGCATCTATTCGATCAGTATGAGCTGTTCCAGTTCCTCGAACATTGACTTGGTTGCATCAGACTATTCGGGAACAACGAAAGTTCGAGGAGTAAGGAGATCCTCTTCTTCTTCTTCGATTACCTGCTGCTCCGATTCGGTCGAGGCTGGGGGCGGTGATTGCTATTTGGCCGTCTGCTTATCTTTGGTGCTTGACTTTTCCGAGGTCAAAGGCGCTGGTACCAGTATCACCTCCTCGATTGCAAACATTTCCTTTGCAGCGTGCTGTTCTCCATAGACCGTTTTCACACCATCCACTATTGGGAATTTCATCATCTGATGAAGGGTTGAAGGTACTGTCCTCATGTTGTGGATCCATGGCCTCCCGTGAGGTGCATTATATCTCATGTCGCCTTCGATGACATGGAATTTTGTATCTTGGATGGTACCGGCCACGCACTGATAGGATTATCTCCCCCTTCGTTGTTTCGCTTGCCATGTTAAAGCCATTTAGGACTCGAGATGCAGGTGCAATTTAGTCCTGTAGGCCGAGCTGCTCTACGACCCTCGATTTGATTATTTTTACTAAGCTACCTGGATCCACTTGAACACGTTTAACTTGAATTTTATTTAACAAAAAGAAAATACCAGGGCGTCATTGTGCGGCTGAGATATGCCTTCGCTTCCTCCTCATTGAGATAGGACGCCCTCTGGCACGTAACTCTGAGTCCATTTTTCTCTGGTGATCGACACCTTGGTGCGTTTGAACATAGCAATCGAATCGATAGAGTTCGGGGGCAAGTTGTGATACCAAATCGTGGCTCCCTTTGACAAAGTTTCCCCAATTCTCAAGAATACTGATTCGACCTGATCATTGTTCAAGTCGTTTCCTTTAATCCCGCAAGTGTATGAGGTAATATGTTCATTAGGATCGGTTGTCCCATTATATTTAGGTATATCGGGCATGCGAAACTTTTTAGGAATGGGCTTCTTATCCGCACTCGGAGGGAGTGGCTTTTGTATGAACTTTTTGGCATCCAAACCTTCCAAGATATGTATGAACAATTAAACTTGATTTATAGTTTTAAAGATATGTGATTTAATTCAATACTAGTTAATAACCAAGAAAAATAACGTATAAATGAAGAAAATAAGTAAAATAAAATCAGTGTGCAAGTCAGTCTCGACCTCGAGCTAAGGCATCGAGGTAGGTCAAGAACAGAAAAGTAAGAACAATAAAGGTAAAGGACAATTCTAATGAACAATGAGCGAGAAAGTAAGAGAATCAATTCTTTTGCCAATGATTGATGATGGTTACAAATGATTGTGGTCCCCTTTATATAATAGGGAACCCTAAATAAGGTACATTTCTATTTACAGTGAAGAATCTTAATGGGACAGCTGTCTAACCGCCTAGTACGGATTCGTACAAATCTATTTCGGAATTTACACCATGATCTTGCGGACGTGGCAGGAATCTTGCTCATTCTGTTACAAACTCATAACGGCATTATCTCGGGGTTGGTCACACTGGGCTCCGACGTTCTTCGAACACTTAAATCTTCGAGCCTCGTGTTCTGCCTTCGGGCTTGAACTCGGTCCATAGTGAGTCTATTCCTCGACGCGAGCCTTCTGTTCCTTGATGTGAGCTTTTGAGCCCACAAAATCGGGGCACCTGATTTTACCGTATACACTCTTTTTTTCCCAGTAAGGATGTGTAGACTCACATTTCTGTTTGGGGGTATATGGTGGATATCCAATTGAGGTATTAGTCGGGGCATATGGATTCACGTTCCTGATTGTGTATTGAGAAGGATCCACCCTCACGAGTCATTGTATCATTGATTAGCGTAGGCAGTATGTGCTTCGGTTGTGAGATACTTGGGAGTTTCTGGCTTGATTTGTTATACCAACTAGTGTTAGAACCTGCGTGATACGCGGATAACTTGACAATATATTAATCTTATATGATCTAATATGTCATATTATAATTATTTACATATATTCTATTATATAATATAGTGTATAGAAATATAACAAAATCTATACAAAATCAAGGATACACATCACATATTAATCAAATAAATTGTTTGTTCCTTATTTATTTTTTATTAAATTAGCAAGTACTTAGTACTATACATTTCTAATGTGATTTTTTATGAACTTGTCAATTGGCTTAGTATTTCGATACTACTTCTCTTTTAATATATATATATATATATATATATATATATATATCATAAATCTACTAATAATTATAATAATTATTAATTTTGTATCATTATCAATAAGAAATTAAATTAAATTCGTGTTCCCGATTATAGTTAATATGAAAGTTTAATTTTGTATTAAGATTACTACATAAGAAGTTAAATTATATTTTTTATGTATTTTATTTATTTCTTGAAATTATTGTCTTTGGTTTTTCCTTAGTTTTATCATATCCATATAGCATATAGCATCACCATATGAATTATTATTTAAAAAAATTCTTATTTTATATATTTCTACACTGAAGTTATATATTTATATATTTTTTCCTTTTTTATAATAGTTTCCTTATAAGTATATAGATATTTTTATTTTAAATTTAAATTAAAAAAGAGTAGCTAATTATTAACCTAACTAATTTAGGCCTAAAATTTGACACTTGTGGAATTTTGTTGCTATACTTGGCTCATCTCATTGATTTGCTTATCCTATTCTAGATACATATATATAGATTTTTTTTGCCTTTTTCATTGTAAATAAATTGTAAAAATTGTTGATTCCAATAACGGGAGGAAGTTTTTATCTTTTTGTAATTGCCAAGTTTTATAAAAATAAAGTAACTGAACGAATAAATTTCTCCCATTTCCAACAAACGTGGGAGATTTGTAAACATGAGAGATTTTAGGGTGATGTAAAATTATATTTTTTAAGGAATCCCCAAATAAGCTATTAAGCTTATTTCCGTGTCTTCTTTTATACGATAAGATATAGTATCAAATATATATAATAATTTTTAAAAACTATTATTATCAAATATATATAATAATAGATATTTTTATGTTAAATTTAAATTAAAAAAGAGTAACTAATTATTAACTTACCTAACTATTTTCGGCCTAAAATTTGACACTTGTGGAATTTTGTTGCAACACTTGGCTCATCTCATTGATTTGCTTCTCCTATTCTAGATACATAGATATAGATTTTTTACCTTTTTTCTTCGTAAATAAATTGTAAAAATTGTTGATTCCAATAACGGGAGGAAGTTTTTATCTTTTTGTAATTGCCAAGTTTTATAAAAAATAAATAACTGAACGAATAAATTTCTCCCATTGCCAACAAACGTGGGAGATTTATAAACATGGGAGATTTTGGGGTGATGTAAAATAATATTTTTTGAGGAAACCCCAAATAAGCTATTAAGCTTATTTCCGCGTCTTCTTTTCTACGATAAGTTAGACTTGGAGTAATTTTTTTTTTGAATTTTCATGTTTAATGAATAATAATAAAAAATACAGTATCAAATATGTATAATAATTTTTTTAAAAATATTTCACTACATTCCCGCAACTTCTAAGAAAGTAAATTCAATAATTGGACTTAGAGTAAATATTTTTTTTTTTTTTGAAATTTTATGTTTAATAAATAATTTTTAAAAAATGCCCAGTTTCTTTTTGAATCCAACGTGGGAGTCCATGTTCTAGTTAAGTGGGAAGGTTTAATAAATTTTAAGTTAATTTCTATTTTAATTTATTTTGAATCTCCAAAATTTGTTGGAGAATTGTCCTAAAATTTAACACTTGTTGAATTTTGGTTGTGCCACTTGGCATTCTAATATTGCTTTGCCTTTCCTACACGCTATATTATATAATAAAATATATATAAATAATTATATTATGACATATTAGATCATATAAGATTAATATATTGTCAAATTATCCGCGTATCACGCGGGTTCTAACACTAGTTGGTATAACAAATCAAGCCAGAAACTCCCAAGTATCTCACAACCGAAGCACATACTGCCTACGCCAGTCAATGATACAATGACTCATGAGGATGGATCCTTCTCAATACACAATCAGGAACGTGAATCCGTATGCCCCGACTAATACCTCAATTGGATATCCACCATATACCCCCAAACAGAAATGTGAGTCTACACATCCTTACTGATATCTCAAAAGTTTAAGGATTTGAGGAGTCTATTACTCTTATGTAAGTTATTTTTCCTACGTGTATGTGGCCCAATAGGTTTAAGTCCCATAATTAATATCTAATTAATGAGAAAATCGCATCCGTCCGATCGGTTACTTGATGGACGTACCGAATTAAGTGAGAACCTCTATAAATTGGTCCTCTCCCCACCCATTAGGGTTATCGTATTTTTATTTTCTCTCTTTCATCACTAAAGTCGGCGGTAACGAAAGCTAGGGCAAGAGGCAAGAAACCAATTTTGAATTAACGCTTCCGCTTCACGATGATAGCTCACGATTCAGGTACGTTTTCTGTAACGATTTCGTGTAAGATTATCATGTTCAAGATCCTGGTATGCAATTAAAGTTTATGTTTACATGTGGTATCAGAGCATGGATATTTGAACTGATAATCTTCAAATAAAGAGATTAATTTCAAAAACTTATGATTCAAAATCTGTTAGGTGCATAATTTTTGATACCCATAGCCGCACGAAGATAAATATAAAACTACAATAATAGCAAATTGTAACGAATATTGTGTTGCCTTATCTTTTTCCTTAGAAAAACAACAATGCGAGCTAATTAATGAGGACTACCTTCGTATACAGAATATATGTTTACGATTCAAAAACTTACGATTCAGTGAATCACATTGCCCAGTAACATTCGCAAGTATCCTTGCCACTTTAGCTTTGGGCTAGATTAAATATGATTTATTAATATTCATAGTTTATTAATGTTTTGGGCATAATAGTTGACGTTTTTTACTGTGGGGTTTTTAATGTATTATTGACCATTACGTAGATGAAATTAAATTTCATCTTTGAAGTTACCAGACACATGTTATAAGATTGCACCTTGGCCCTGCAACAATAATTACAACAATAATTATGTAACAATTAATGTATATGTTTAAAGTTATATAGTTTACTAGTCACCAAAGTGATCAAACTAGAGTGTCTAAAATATTTACATGCGTAAATATTTTTTTGTTATGTTCATTTTATATGTGCATTTATGTATATATAGTTTGTCAGTCACCTAAGTGGCCAAACTAGTGTGTTATAAAAAATATGCATACATAAAATTATAGTTTGTCCATCAAATTAATGAAATGCCTTGAAAATAAATGGATAAATTAAATTTCACTATTGCTAGAACTTAAGGATTTACCCAAAGGTAAATCAATTATTCTATGAATAGTGATATGATGAGGTAAATTAATATTCTTAGTCAAATATATATTGTCTGTCCAAAGATGGCATATATATTTGGTTAAAAGTATTTAATTACCTCTTAAAGACTAAATGACACTTAAATTATGATAGTGTGTCGTAGTATTTACCCAAAGGAGAATTGCGGTATGCTTTCACTGTTTTGTTGAATCCATATTGATTTGTGAGCATGTGTTATCTATTTTGCAGCTATTCCTTTTCATTCGCTTGCTTCGTCTGTTACTGTGTTCAACGGATTGAACTTCTCTGAATGGCGTGAACAAGTCTAGTTCCACTTAGGTGTGATGGATCTTGACTTGGTTCTGTTGAATGATAAGCCCGCTGCCATTACTGATTCGAGCAGTGCGGATGAGAAGTCTTTCCATAAAGCATGGGAACGCTCTAACAGGATAAGCCTTATGTTTATGCGAATGAATATTGCCAACAACATTAAGAGTACTATTCCACAAACAGAAACTGCCAGTGAATACCTGAAGTTTGTGGAAGAACGTTTTCGTTCTGCAGATAAGTCTCTCGCTGGTACACTAATGGCTGAACTCACGACCATGAAGTTTGATGGGTCGCGTAGTATGCAAAACTATATCATCGAGATGACTAACATTGCAGCAAGACTTCAGACCTTGGGGATGAAAGTGGATGACTCCTTCTTGGTTCAGTTTATTCTGAACTCGTTACCTCCAGAGTATGGACCTTTTCAAATTAACTATAACATTATTAAGGATAAGTGGAATGTTAGTGGATTGTCCAGTATGCTTACTCAGGAGGAGTCAAGACTTAAGAAACAAAGGAGTCATTCAATTAATCTCATGGGTTAAGGAGCTGGTAAAGGACTTAAAGTGAAGGCCAACAAGTTCAAGAAGAAGAAAGCACATGCTAAAGCTCAACAGGATGCTAACAAGGAACATAAGGCAGATACATGTCGTTTCTGTAATAAGGAAGGACACTATCAGAAAGATTGCCTGAAACGTAAAACTTGGTTCGAAAAGAAAGGTACAATTAGTGCTTTTGTATGGTTCGAATCAGATTTAGTAGAAGTTCCTAATAATAATTGGTGGCTTGATTCTGGTGCAACTGCTCATGTATCTACTACGTTGCAGGGATTCCTTACGATCCAAACTGCAAATCCAAATAAGGATTTCTTGTTCATGGGAAATCGTATGAAGGCTCCAATTGAAGGCATATGGACTTATCGTTTGATCATGGAGACTGGACGTCACCTTGATCTATTACAGGCTCTTTATGTACCTTCAGTTTCTAGGAAATTGATTTCTTTTACAAGACTTGATGTTTCTGGATTTGATTTAAAGTTTGGAAATGGATGTTTCAATTTATATAAGAATGCTATTTTTTATGGTTCTGGCTTTCTCAGTGATGGTTTATATAAATTGAAACTCGATATTGGTTTTTCTGAATCCCTTCTTACTGTTCAACATAATGTTGGAATTAAACGTAGTTCACTAGATGAAAGTTCTGCTTACTTGTGGCATAGACGTTTGGGTCATATATCCAAAGAAAGGTTAGAAAGATTAGTAAAGAATGAGATTCTTCCCAATCTAAATTTTACTGATCTTACTATATGTTTGGATTGCATTAAGGGAAAGCAAACCAAGCATAGTAAGAAAGGTGCCACAAGAAGCACCCAGCTTCTTGAAATTATACACACCGATATTTGTGGACCCTTTGATATTCCATCTTTTGGTGGAGAGAAATATTTTGTCACTTTTATCGATTATTTTTCACGTTATGGATACATCTATTTGCTGAAAGTAAAAATCTCAAGCAGCAGATTACCACTCTCAAGGTGTTTGTTAATAAGGTTGAAAAGCAATTAGATAAAAAGGTGAAAATCATTAGGTCAGATAGAGGTGGTGAATATTATGAAAAATATAAAGAGTCAGGACAATGTCCAGGTCCATTTGCAAAGTTCCTCGAGGAACGTGGCATATGTGCACAGTATACTATGCCAGGAACACCTCAACAAAATGGTGTTGCAGAAAGGCGTAATCGAACACTTATGGATATGGTTAGGAGCATGATAAGCGCGACAATGGTATATAAAGTTTAATGATACCATAACATCTTTCGGATTTGTGGAAAATACCGTTAATCGGTGTATATACCAAAAGATCAGTGGGAGCAAGTTTATATTTTTAGTCCTATATGTTGATGATATTCTACTTGCTGCTAATGATTTAGGTATATTGCGTGAGACTAAAGATTTTCTCTCTAAGAATTTTGAGATGAAAGATATGGGTAAGGCATCCTATGTGATAGGAATAGAAATATTCCGTGATAGATCACAAGGATTATTGGGGTTGTCTCAGAAAGGCTATATCGAAAGAGTTCTAGAGAGATTAAACATGAACAATTATTCAGCAGGAATTGTTCGAATTTAAAAAGGGGACAAATTTAGTCTCGTGCAATGCCCTAAGAATGATGTAGAGCGAAAAGAAATGGAATCAATTCCTTACTCTTCTATTGTTGGTAGTCTGATGTATGCTCACACTTGCACAAGATCGGAATTAGTTTTGCGGTCGGAATATTGGGAAGATATCAGAGTAACCTAGGAATTGATCATTGGAAAGCTGCAAAGAAAGTTTTGAGGTACCTGAAAGGAACGAAGGGTTACATGCTCATGTATAGGAGATCCAAGCATTTGGAAGTTGTTGGATACTCGGATTCAGATTTCGCTGGATGTATTGACACTAGAAAATCCACGTTTGGTTATTTGTTCCAATTAGCTGAAGGAGCAATATCATGGAAGAGTGCCAAACAACCTGTCATTGCTACATCCACGATGGAAGCAGAATGTTTGGCATGTTTTGAAGCCACAATTCATGCATTATGGTTGCGAAACTTTATTTCAGGACTTGGGGTTGCGACATCATTACCAAGTCGCTGAAAATTTATTGTGATAATTGTGCAGCAGTATTCTTCTCCAAGAACGATAAGTGCTCCAAAGGTGCCAAACATATGGAATTAAAGTACTTTACCGTCAAGGAGGAAGTTCACAAACAAAGAGTGTCACTTGAGCATATTAGAACAGATCTCATGATTGCAGATCCGTTAACGAAAGGTTTACAGCCGAAGATATTTAAAGAACTTGTACATAGAATGGGTCTTGGCTGTATTTATGACTGATATATTTATGATTTTTCGACACTCTGAGCTCATTTATATGTTTATGATATACATTAATGATTTCCCGTTTCTCATAATGGTGTACACATTATTGTTTTGAGATATTACAGGATAAGTCTCAATGAGACATTATTGTGGACCATAATATTTTATAGCTTATGAGCCTGATGCGATAAATTACTAATGTTGTAGTATATGGAAGGGAGTATGTAGACAAATTATATATAACCGCCATAACTCACATTTACTAGTTTATCGTAATATGGTATTTATTATGGACATTATAGAAGAGATTTATTTATGCGCAACTAATGTTCCTATATTAAATATTAATATTATGTGATTATTGGGCCAAGTGGGAGAATGTAAGTTATTTTTCCTAGGGATTTTTTCCTATCTATACCATATATGAAACCTTATTACTAAAAATATGCATAATTCCATTATTATCCGCCATGTTTATATTTTTCCTACAAAATTTATACCATTCATTAAGTACCCAATATTAAGAGCTGATTCCTTCCAAATTAGGCGCCTACAAATCTGGGATAAATATTTGAATAGCTTATTCCTTCCAAATTAGGCGCCTAAAA
Source organism: Nicotiana attenuata (assembly GCF_001879085.1). Classification (NCBI taxonomy): domain Eukaryota; kingdom Viridiplantae; phylum Streptophyta; class Magnoliopsida; order Solanales; family Solanaceae; genus Nicotiana; species Nicotiana attenuata. Next base: position 83,019 of record NW_017673269.1, read on the forward strand.
ATTTGGGACTAAATATTTTTTCATATTCACATCAGATTTGTTTCCTCCTTTTTCTGCAGGCTTCTTTTTCCTCGATTTTCACGTCCTCGCCCTGCAACTTTTAATCCACGCCCAGTAAGTCAACTCATGTCTCCAACATCATCCATTACCGAGATTCACCAGCAATTTGTTGCGCTTGAAGATACATTGAAATCTGATTTCAGGGAGTCTCCCATGAAGAAGAAAAAGAGAATCAAATTTTCCATTCCTCTAGCTCCAGTCAACAAATTTTCTACAAAAAATCTACAAATAAACTACAAATCAGTTTAAGTATGTATAAAGCAATATTGTTTTAATGGTATCTACAAATGACTACATTTATATTACAATTAAACTGCAATCTATGTTGAAAAAAAATGTTGACTACAAATGTTTTTACAAATAAACTACAAACCAGTTTACGTATGTATAAAGCAGTACTGTTTTGAAGGGTATCTACAAAATTACTACATTTATACTACAATTACACTACAATCTATGTTGAAAAAAAATGTTGACTACAAAATTTTCTCTTTATCTACAAAATTTTTACAAATAAACTACAAATCAGTTTAAGTATTGTATAAAGTTGTATTGTTTTTAAGGGTATCTATAAAATTACTACATTTATACTACAATTAAACTATAATCTATGTTGAAAAAATATGTTGACTACAAAATTTTCTCTTCATCTACAAAATTTCACAAAAAAAAAAAATGTCACGACCCTAGTTCACCCTCCATGAACATGTCGTGATGGCACTTAGACCCTATGACTAGGTAAGCCTAACAATGCGGAAGATAAACCAAAATTTGCGGAAGAAAATAAATAAAACTGAACTGGTAAAAATAAATAGTGTTTAAGGTGCCTCTCGGCACATACCACAACAATTCTCGAAGCTAACAAACTCCCAAAACCCGAAAACTCACAAATCACAAGCTAAGGGATACATAAGAGGCTCTGACTCAAGAATATCTATACAAAGGAGAAATACTGGAAGAACTACCCTTATTACAGAAAAGCTGGAAAGGGACTCCTCGGTCTGCGGACGTAGCAGATATACCTTGAAGTCTCTACCGATACGCCTCCTTCCAAGGCTGACAGAACTGAACGGGTGTACCTGTATCTGCACAACAAAAATGTGCAGAAGAGTAGCATGAGCACACCACGGCGGTGCCAGGTAAGTATCAAGACTAACCTCGGTGGAGTAGTAACGAGGAACTGTCAAGGCACCTACCGGTCAAATAAACAGTATAATCATAGGAATAGGGGAACCGATATATATAAATATGTAAAGACTGCATGAATGATTAAAATTGCTACAATTCACAATAAGGGAAAAAGGACAACAGTTAACAACAAGAATATAATAAATGATGATACGAAATGACGGCAGAATCATAATCCAAATCCTAAGGTCACAACACAGCAAGGGGAAACAGTCAATAACTCATATCCTACAGTGATGATCACATAAGGTCTTACTCAGCTCTTTCCACAAATTTACCAGAATCTCGAACAAACCACAACTCACGAAACCCAGCATCTGAAAATCTAAACACTTGGCACTCCTGTCGTCCCCGATCCAATCTCACGGTTTGTACTGACTAAACTANTCGCCAAAATGCCTCAATTCACTCTACGGACCTCTAAATCTGAATCCGGACTTGCGCCTAAGTCCAAAATTACCATACGAAGCTGTTGAGATCATCCACGACCCATTCCGGGGTCGTTTACCCAAAAGTCCAATTCCAGTCAAGTTTTCACCGTTCAATCTTCCAAAACAAGGTTCCTTCTTCCAATTTGACTCCTAACCATCCGAAAGCCGAATTCCACCATGCACGCAAGTCGATACTCATATTCCAAAGCTGTTCCAGACCTTATGCCGCTGAACGGAGCTTAATTTCTCAAAATGACCGGTCGGGTCGTTACATCCTCCCCCTCTTAAAACCAACGTTCGTCCTCGAACGTGCTAAGATTCGCCTCGAAGTCCTCAAGTCACTGAGTGCGCACTTCCAACATACACCCGCGGGTGATCCCACGTCACTCCAATCCACATAAGCATGACGACACCATCTCAACTGAAATTTAGCCTTTCTAGCAATACCAATAAGCCTTCAAGCCAGAATTCTCACCTTCCATCCCTTTCCAAAAGACCCGATCCTACATCCATATCCGGTATCAGTCTCAACCAGCTACTTCAATTCAAGCCAACACACACAGGGTACAACCACACAGCCTGACACATCACACATAGGCCCACAATAACATTTCTGATAGCAATACTTGCCTGAGATCAAATCCGTACCGGCCATAAGCCTCATATTCAACAGGAACTCTTTTCAAACCTCCACAACACTGGCGATGATACAATAACCACAAGAACCGCATAACAAACACCCGACTAACCAAATCTCAGCCGACACCAACGGGTACACATCCCACAAGCTAAAACTCAAGAAGCATAGAACGGAAATGACTGAATATGAGAAAGGAAACACATAAGGGAACAAATAAACAAACCAAACTAGCACAAATTCTTCTAAAACACAAATCGACAAGAACATCTAACAAGAAAGAATGATAGCATATGAAAGACTCACAAGGATCTTATACTGATATAACTCTCACCACAGTACACAACCCGGTCTCAACATATCAAATCACCTGAAATCACGAGGGTCCCGCCCTCAACACTGAATCACAAGTAGGGCGCACATCAACCCATCTAGAGACTTTCACTAGATCAATTCCGTCTACAAATTATAACACAGGCTGGCTGCCACACCAGTGGAGCATAGAAATCATAGCTCGTAACCAAGAATACTCAGAGATCATATCAAACCTACCGAAACAGACAACACGAATTTACTGCTAGCCTCATAACTCTAGACAATAGCTAGAAACGGATGATAGACACGGCTATCACTCATAGAACCTCCCAATAGAATAATTGCGTAATAGAGTACAAATCATGAAACGCACTCATAAATGGGACAACAAATAAGGGAACTCACCCCGATAAGCAGAGTTGTGATGAACTACAGATAGTTCCCCTCAATAATAAATCGAATCCGTACCTGAATGTCATTCAACTGGCGCACCGGCCTCAAGCCTACCATATGAAACACATCAACGAGCCACGCCTCCCCCTCTTGGGCACCCTCTACCTGCCTGAATACCTCGCTGGGACACACCGGTCCGAAGTCTGGGACAATCTCTCACCATGTGGCTAGTATCTCCACACTCAAAGCACCCTCTCTACTGACGAGGCGGTGGGAACTGTGCGGTACGGGTACTCCGAGACCCATGAACGCCTGAGTCACCATGTTGAGTCTGAAGCGCGAACTGAACTGGCTGACCCGCAAAACCTCTACCATGACACACCCTGCCTCCAAAATAAGGTCTTGTATATCTCCTTGGTCTACGAGGACCCCTCTCCTTCTCAAACTCTCTCTCATGATCTCGTCTGCTCTCTCTCTCATGACCCTGCCTGCCCTCTCTCTCTCTGGCATGCATACCCTCTATCCTCCTAGCAATGTTCACCACCTGCTGATATGGAATATCCATCTCCAACTCACGGGCCATGCTGGACCTGATGCTAGGAATAAGCCCCTCAATGAACCGGTGAACCTTCTCGCGAAAAGTAGAAACCAAGGCTGAGGCATGTCTAGCCAAACTGGTGTAACAGACAGCATACTCCGAGACGGTCATAGCACCTTGGCGCAAATGCTCAAACTCTGCGCGCCATGCATCCCTGAGGCTCTGAGGAACAAATTCTCTCAGAAACATATCTGAAAACTGAGTCCAAGTCAGTGAAGCTGCCTCGTCGGGACTGTCTAACTCATAGGTGCGCCACCAATCATAAGCGGCTCCTCGAAGCTGAAAAGTAGTGAAAAAAACCCCGCTCGATCCAGAGATACCCATAGTACGGAGAATACGGTAACACTCATCAAGGAACCCCAAGGCATCGTCTGATGCTAATCCACTGAACACCGGAGGATCATACTTCTTGAACCTCTCTAGTCTCATCTGCTCCTGCTCGGAAGTCGCTGCCATGCCCTCGGGCTGAACTGGTGCCGTAGGCGGCGCAGGAATAATCTCTGGGACCTGCTCAACATGCGCTCGCTGCTCAGGAGTGCGGGCGGCGGGAGTCTGTGCTCCTCCCCCGGCCTGGGATGTGGCTGCAGCAAGGGGAAGCAATCCTGCCTGAGCCAAAGTGGTGTACATACTCATGAACTGTGCCAGAGTCTCCTGAATGGCTGAGGTGGTAGTAGTAGTAGGCGTGTCAGGTGCCTGGACTCCGGCTGGATCTGCTGGTGGTACCTCGGCGGCAGCTTGCGCAGGTGCTCTCGCTGCACCACGTACGCGTCCTCGAATTCTACCCCGGCCCCGACCTCCGACGGGTACAGCAGGGGGCGCGGGTGCCTGATCACCTCGGGTAGTACGTGTCCTCACCATCTGTGAGAGAGTAGAAGACAGAGGTTTAGGATTGTGGATGTAAAAAATATCGCACGACAGGGAAATCAAATAAAGTGGAATTTTCCTAACGGTTACATAGCCTCTCGCAGATAAGTACAGACGTCTCTGTACCGATCCACGAGACTCTAATAAACCGGCTTGTGATTTGTGACTCCTATGAACCTAGAGCTCTGATACCAACTGAGCTACGGGACCATAGTTCACCCTCCATGAACATGTCGTGATAGCACCTAGTCCTTATGACTAGGTAAGCCTAACAATGCGGAAGATAAACCAAAATTTGCGGAAGAAAATAAATAAAACTGAACTGGTAAAAGTAAATAGTGTTTAAGGTGCCTCTCGGCACATACCACAACAATTCTCGAAGCTAACAAACTCCCAAAACCCGGAAACTCACAAATCACAAGCTAAGGGATACATAAGAGGCTCTGACTCAAGAATATCTATACAAAGGAGAAATACTGGAAGAACTACCCTTATTACAGAAAAGCTGGAAAGGGACTCCTCGGTCTGCGGACGTAGCAGATATACCTTGAAGTCTCTACCGATACGCCTCCTTCCAAGGCTGACAAAACTGAACGGGTGTACCTGTATCTACACAACAAAAATGTGCAGAAGAGTAGCATAAGCACACCACGGCGGTGCCAGGTAAGTATGAAGACTAACCTCGGTGGAGTAGTGACGAGGGACAGTCAAGGCACCTACCGGTCAATAAACAGTAAAATCATAGGAATAATGGCAACGACATATAAATATGTAAAGACTGCATGAATGACCAAGAATGCTACAATTCACAATAAGGGATAAATACAACAATTAACAACGAGAATATAATAAACTATGATACAAAACGACGGCAGAATCACAACCCAAATCCTAAGGTCACAACACAGCAAGGGGAAAAACAAGTCGATAACTCATATCCTACAATGATGTTCACAAAAGGTCTTATTTAACTCTTTCCACAATTTCACCAAGTCTCGGACATCCACAACTCATAAAAATACCCAACATCTGAAATCTAACAATTGGCATCCCGTGCCCCATCAATCTCATGGTCATGCTGACAACTAACTGGCCAACTAGGCCACTCTCCAAATATAATGATAAATGAGGGCGTACTCCTCCTTAGCAAAATCAGGAGGGATTCACCTCTAATAGAGTGTCCAACTACGTGTAGGCTTGTGCAAAGTGTTTTAACAAGAATATTATACAACTAGTAACATGAAAAAAGGAAACGGCCGCCACGTACGATGTTTCCTCACAACTTCCCAAGCGGTAACGCTCATACAGGTAAACACCCAAAATCAGAATATAAAGCAAATAGGAAATGCCTCAACAGGCCGTCACAACTCTATACAATCAATCCCTGACATAGCCCCCCTTATTTCGCCACGTGTGCAATAAATAATAATATAATAGGCACCGCCTTATTTCGCCACACGTGCATAACAATGTCCCACCTTATTCCGCCATATGCGCAACCCACATATAACCATATAACATATCCCGCCTTATTACGCCGCATGTGCAAAACATCAATAACAACAATGGCACGGCAAAGACCTCGTGCAACCCTTCAACAACAACCGCACGGCAGAAACCTCGTGCATCACAGTAGCAACAACCGCACGGCAAAGACCTCGTGCATCACAATCTCAACAACCGCACGGCAGAAACCTCGTGCATCACAATCTCAACAACCGCACGGCAGAAACCTCGTGCATCACAATCTCAAGTACAACACAACAAATGACAATATATACAGGAACAAAGCAAGAGAATCAACTCAAGAAATTCTGTTCACCAAAAGACGGTACAACTAACTCACAAGGAATAACCGTAACAGGGAAATACTAAGCGCAATAAGAACAACTCAACAAGGGAGAAATAATACGAAACAATGATTCCTTAATACTCAGTTCAACAAGGAAGTTAACATGAATCAAATAATTTCAATTAAGGAAAATATCAACTAAACATAGGATATCTAACTTCTTTCCAATTAAGGCCAATTATTTACATGAGAGATAGAAATGATGCTTACCAAATAAGGACAAGCAGTTAAGAATGATAGTATGACTATAGAGGGGTAAATGTCCACAGTTAAACAAGTAAAAATCAATTAGGCAACAAGAATAACCAAAAAGGGGCAATAAATTCCAAGTAAATCATGTAGAGGTGAAACTAATAACATGGAACTCAATCGTATCAAGAAACAACTTCATGTTCGGTGATTATAAGGATCTAAGAGCCTAAAAGGGGAAATTTTTCACAAATAAATCCGAGCACGCACTCGTCACCTCGCGTACAAGGAATACAATCAGCAAAGAAAACCAAAATCCTAAGGGGAAGTCCCCCACACAAGGTTAGGCAAGATACTTACCTCAATCCGGCCAATTCAATACTCAATTTAGATTTTCCTTTACCAATTCATCAATGCTTGGCTCAATCTAGCCAAAAACAACTTGAATACATCAAACAATGCAAGAGAAAACAATTTCAATTGACAAAACTATGATTCTTATACAATTTGCAAAAAGTCAACAAAAGTCAACTCCCCGGGCCCGCACCTCGGAACCCAAAAAAATTTACAAAAACCGAACACCCATTCCGCTACGAGTTCACCCATACAAAAATTATCTAATTCCGATACCATTTGGTCATTCAAATCATCATTTTATATTTTTGAAAGATTTCACAATTTTTCCCAAATTTTCCTTTAGATTCTCATGAATTTGATGTTAAATCTAAGATATAATCACAAAATATAGTTGAAAAAGGATTAGAGACACTTACCCAATGATTTGGAGAAGTTTGGGTCTTTGGAAAATCGCCTATGGAGATTTAGGGTTTGAGAAAATTGAAAAATGGGTGAAAATCCCGTCAAAAACCTCACTTAACAGGCCTCAGATGTCGCATTAGCGACCAATTGCGAACCCTTGGAAATTGCGAACAAAAAAGGGCTGGCAGAACTCGCATTTGCGACAAAAAGTTCGCATTTGCGAACTAGGCATCGCAAATGCGATGAAAAAGTTCGCTTTTTGCGAACACACCAGAAACCAGCAATTTTCCCGACACGAAAATGAGCATAACTTCCTCATACGATGTCCAAATTCGATGATTCTTTTTCCTGTGGCTCCGTAATTTCGATACGGATCTAATGGTTCAAACAAAACTGAATTTGGATCTCATTTGCTCAATGTGGTATCATTTTTTCTTGAAGAAACGACGACAAAGCATCCAAAACAAGCGCAACATAGCCTAAACCTATCCGAAACTCACCCGAGGCTCCCGGGACCCCGTCTAATCACACACACAAGTCATATAACCTAACACGGACTCGCTCGAAGTTTCAAATCACATAAAACAACATCGAAACGACGAATCAAACCAAAAATCAAGCTTATGAACTTCCAAATCTTCAATTATCGAATCTCATATCGAAACCTATCAATTCAACTCGGAATTACGCCAAATTTTGCAGACAAGTCCAAAATGACATAACGGAGCTGTTCCAATTCTCGGAATCGCATTCCGACCCCGATATCACAAAAGTCAACTGTGGGTCAAACTTCTTCATTTCTTCAACTTTTCCAATTTTCGCCAAAATGCCTCAATTCACTCTACGGACCTCTAAATCTGAATCCGGACTTGCGCCTAAGTCCAAAATCACCATACGAAGCTGTTGAGATCATCCACGACCCATTCCGGGATCGTTTACCCAATAGTCCAATTCCGGTCAAGTTTTCACCGTTCAAACTTCCAAAACAAGGTTCCTTCTTCCAATTGACTCCTAACCATCCGAAAGCCGAATTCCACCATGCACGCAAGTCGATACTCATATTCCGAAGCTGTTCCAGACCTTATGCCGCTGAACGGAGCTTAATTTCTCAAAACGACTGGTCGGGTCGTTACAAAAAACTACAAAAAAACCAACCTTTCTTATTCCATCTTCATACTTGTCGAAGGCCCAAGACTACTCCTTAATGAAATCTTCAAGGTTGTATATGTACCAAATTGGTGTTGGCCACCGCCACCGCCAGTATTTGGCGTTATTATTGTATGGGATTTACAATGGGTTTCATATTGAATCTCTTTGGCTAAAAATCTGATTATAAAAAATGGGTCTCATCTCTGTATTTTTTGAGAAGAAGAAGGAATGGAGAAGAGAAAGAAATGGGAGGGGGAAAACAGTGCTGGTCAGATCTTGGGAATTAAGGGGAGAGAAACGTGGGATATATGGACACCTTTAATTAAGGAGTAAAAAACTGCCAATTAATTATACCTCTAAATTAATTATGGTATATAAATGGTAATTTGGTATGCTGAAATGTAATTAACTCAAACCTTAAACATTGAGGGTAATAATATTTCATATGTGGTATAGGAAGGTAAAAATCCCTTTTTCCTACGTGTATGTGGCCCAATAGGTTTAAGGCCCATAATTAATATTTAATTAATGAGCAAATCGCATCCGTCCGATCGGTTACTTGATGGACGTACCGAATTAAGTGAGAACCTCTATAAATTGGTCCTCTCGCCACCCATTAGGGTTACCGTATTTTTATTTTCTCTCTTCCATCACTAAAGTCGGCGGTAACGAAAGCTAGGGCAAGCGGCAAGAAACCAATTTTGAATTAACGCTTCCGCTTCACGATGATAGCTCACGATTTAGGTATGTTTTCTGTAACGATTTCGTGTAAGATTATCACGTTCAAGATCCTGGTATGCAATTAAAGTTTATGTTTACAAAATAATCACTCAACTATCCCAAATTATCTCCTAAAGTCACTTTTCTTTCGTTTGTAACAACAAAGTCATTGAACTATGCCTATTGCACTCAGAAGGTCATTCAACTAGATTTTTCAAATTTTAGATTGTCAAATACCTATTTTACCCTCTAAATTATAAACATTTATCTTCTTTTTATTTTTTTTAAACTTTTTAATATTATGATTTTTCCCTTTTTAATTTACATTATGGACTTACCTATAGAATAAATAAATATTATTTATAAATTTTAAAAATAAAAGTATTTAAACATATATAATGCTGGAATAACAAAATAGTGTGTATAGTAAAAAATTAATTAGAATAATTTTTTAGTAATAATAATTTTAGTATTAACAACAAAAATTCAAAAAATTAATTACACAATTCAGAATGAAAGAAAATAAACGTAGTAAAATATATATTTCATGCATGTAATATAAAAATAATTATATTTAAATAAAGGTATTTTTATAATATATATTATATATTCTTGAAAATTATGCTCAATTATATCATATATATATATATATATATATATATATATTAAAAATTATCTATCTGATACTATTTCAAACGGAATTTGCCTACTTTATATACATACTGGAAAGCGTAGTAGTTCGTATTATATTCATCAACCAAGCTTTAATAATTCGCACAAAGTAAAATATTTGAAACTTTATTGTAATCATTTGAAGGGGAGCCTTGTGTAAGAATTAGTTTGTTATCCACGTGGAGAATGTGAAAAAGTCCCACACCGATTGCCTAAAGTTATCTTATAGGCTTTTTAAGGCCTTGTCCGTTTGGTAGACTTCATTGACAATACACACTATTAAGTGTATGTGCAAACCCTTTTAAGTTCATTTTATGTCGGTAACGGAAAATCGACTTTTGCCCTATAAATAAACGTGACAATCCCTACAAAGATATTCATCAAATTTGATCAAATAGTAGTTTGTTGTATCCCGAAGAAGATTGTTTGTATTTTTTTCCAAATCTATATACCGGCAATTACTTTTTAAGGACAGTCGTCTCACGCCTTCTCGATCTCGTTTTCAATTTTTTTTATAGCACCTTGTAGTAACGGTAAATTGTCTTTGTGCGACCAATAGCTCACGTGTTCGAGTCCTATAAGCAGTCATTAATACTTGCATTAAGGTAGACTGTCTACATTACACCGCTTGGTGTCCCTTCTCCAGATCCTACATGAATGCGAAATATACTTTATGAACAGAACTATCCTTTTTATTGTAATCATTTGGTGGGAATAATCCGCACCGTGCGATGATGGGGCTATAGAATGGATGAGACGCACTTTTTAATGAGGATTCTTTATATTGCGACATACTCTAAACAAGCTTTCTTATGTAAGACTTTGATAACCATATTACTTCAGTTATCTACTTGCGAGTAACCATCTGACTGTGCTACAAAGAGAAATCTTGTCCGGTCACCTCGCCATGAGCAAAATCACAATAAGTGTAACGAAATAAACTTACATGATCTAATTAAGACTATGGTTGGAGGTAGGGGTGTGCATTCGAATCGGTTTATCCATAAATCGAATCGATTATTTATTATCGGTTTATCGATTTTTCAATTTCGAAATTTTTCTTATCAAGTTATCAATTTCGATTTCGATTTTGTCCTCTTCGGTTATCGGTTTATCGATAAACTGATAAGATATATTAAAAAGACAAATATACCCTTATTCTATAATACCCTTTCCTTTACCCTAAGTCCCTAACCCTATTATTTCCTCTACTCATTCTTCAGCGCCGCTTTTACCTTTCTCCCTCTCTCCCGCGAATTGCAAACCAGAAAGTGAACTCCGGCGAACTCCGGCGTACTCCGACGACTTCAATAGTACGTTAGAATTTAGGAATTTGAGGTTCTGGAGTTTTGTGCTTCATCCAGTGATTAGGAGCGTGAATGGAGTGTAATTGGCTATAAAGATTCAGATTGTTGATTGATTGCTTTAATATCTCTGTGATTGGAGTGGTCTGTTTTGTGCAATTATGGTAGATTTTATTCTTACCTTGGAATAGAGTAGCAAAGTGGCAAGCAACCTCTGCATCTTATAATTACTGAGAGAGCAAGAGTGGGAAAGGGCCACCGTTGGGTTTGTGTATAGGGTCTTTAGGTGGGTGGGTGAGTGCGGTTTTGCCGCAGCGGAAGGGAAAAAAGGATTTGATATTTAGCTTCTGAAAAACCTTGTAAGTTTATTTTACTACTGTTTGGTGTGTATATTTCTAATGTTCAATTTATTTTTTCATAGACGTGGTTATGGATTCTATGTGTCACGACCCAAAATCCACCAAGGGTCGTGATGGCGCCGGACACTGCTGTCAGGCATGCCAACCAAATTACTTAATCAAATTCTCGTTTTATTACTTTTGAAAATCTAGGATATTCCTTCAAATTTAGCAATTTAAAAGATAATTATCTCAAATCAGATTTAAATAATAAGCAGTTCAATGCAAAATACTTCAAACCATCCCAGAACCCGGGTCACAAGTGCATGAGCATCTACAGATAAGGAAATAAAATACAACATCCGTCCGGAATACAGTGGACAAGAAATAAATACAATACACTGGAAGGGACTATACTAGCTGTGGGTCGCCTCAAATAATGCAACTCACCTAGTCCCAGAATCATCCGCGCTGCTACGCCCAGTAGGCCACAAGGGTTACATATACCTGTGCAACAAAAATGCACAGAAGTGTAGTATGAGTACGAAAATAACGTGTACTCAATAAGTATCCCGCCTAACCTCGAAGAAGTAGAGACGTGATGATCGACTTCGACACTTATTAAGGGTCCAATAATGTGATGTCAATAAAATACTAAATCGCGAATTTCTATAAACATGATTTTTAATCCAATAGAAAGAAACACGTAAAACAATTAATTCCTTTTATATGAAGTTTTCCCAAAATTTGCTTTTCACTATTTATCCAATTATTCTCAAGCCGTAAAGAGGCTATAACAACTTTAATAAGTTTCAAGGCAAGCAATACGAGCATGCGCAAATAATCACCGTGGGACGTACGGCCCGATCCAACATAAATGTAAACTGTGCACTTGCCGAGGGTCGACGACGCGCCTATAGATGCATCTATTACCCCGCTCGCGAACTAACCTGCGACGCGGTCAACATAAAATAAACACACACCCTGCTCGCGAATCATGCATGCGACGCAGGTACACATAGAGCTCAAACAATCAATCAAGAATTATCAGGGGACACTATCCAAATTAAACAAATCCTCTTTTAACAATTCGAGAAAGTAACGTTTAATCCCTTTTTAAATTCATTTACTAATCCAAGGTGATTTAAGCAATTCAAGTCGTCAATAAGTTTACAATTAATCCAAGTATAGCATGCTTTTGGGTCCTAGACTACCCGGACAATAGCATAATAGTTGCTACGCACGGACTCTCGTCACCTCGTGCGTACGTAGCCCCCACAAATAGGAGCAAATATCCGATTAATTCACCTATGGGGACAATTCCCTCTTACAAGGTTAGAAAGGAAACTCACCTCGCCCCGAAGATCCATAACCAGCATTCCACGCCCTTCCGAAGACTCCACTTGATGCACCACGCTCCAAAACTAGCCAACGGTTTACGCGAATCCATTAATATATGCTCAAATATTTATTACAATCTAATTTATAGCGATTCCTAACTCCGATCGAAAAGTTGAACAAAACGCCCCCGGGCCCACGTGCCCGGAATCCGAAATTTTTCGAAGATAAAGGTTACCCATGACCTTAGGAACTCAGATATATAATTTTCACTAAATTCCATACTCAATATCGTGGTTAAATTCCAAGAATGAAATTTCTAGGTTTTCCACCAAAACCTCAATTTTTCTACATTTTCCAAGTCTAATTCCATACATAATTTATGTATTTAACTCAATATAGGTGGGAATATCTTACCTTAACGTTGATGACAAAAATCCCCTCTTGAAGTTCCCCAAAATCGCCCATGCCAAGTGAAAAGTGAGAGAAGAATGGCCAAAATCCGATTTTAAAACAATCATTCTGCCCCAGCATTTTTCGCACCTGCGGTCCAACGACCGCTTCTGCGGTTCCACAGGTACGGTCCAAATACCGCATATGCGGTCCTCCCTGGTCCACCCCAATCTCGCTTCTGCAACACGCCTCCCGCAGATGCGGTCCCGCTTCTGCGAAACTATGACCGCATCTGCGGTTCTCCCCACGATGCCCTCGCCCGCTTCTGTGACCATATTTCCGCAGATGTGGTCCCGCTTCTGCGGAACCTTGACCGCATCTGCGGCCTTCGAACCTTTGACCAAAAACCGCTTCTGCGGCTCCGTTTCCCCTTCTGCGGTTAGCCCACTGCAGAAGCGAAAATACCAGCAACCAGATCCTTCAGCCCTCTTCCAAATTCCAAATTCGATCCGTTAACCATCCGGAATCCACCCGAGGCCCCCGGGACCTCAACCAAACCTACCAACCAATCCCAAAACACGCTACGGACTTGCTAGAGGCCTCAAATCACATCAAACAACGCTAAAATCATGAATCGATCTCCAATCCAAACTTAATGAACTTCAAAATTTCAAACTTCTATTTCCGATGTTTAAACCTATCAAATCACGTCCGATTGACCTTAAATTTTGCGCACAAGTCATATTCGACATTATGGACCTACTGCAACTTACGGAATCGGATTCCGATCCCGATATCAAAAAGTCCACCTCCGGTCCAACTTCTCAAAAACCTCCAAATTTCTATCTTTAGCCAAATGGCTCCAAAATGACCTACGGACCTCCGAATTCACTTCCGATTGCGCTCCCAACTCCAGAATCATCATACGGAGCTATTCTCAGACTCGGAATCCCAAACGGACATCGATAACACTGAAATGCACTTCAAGCCAAACTTAAGAAATTTCTTAAAAAATGCTAACTTCCACAATAGGCGCCAAAACGCTCCCGAGTTATCCAAAACCCGCACCGGGCATACGCCCAAGTCCAAAATCATATACGAACCTGCTGGGACCTTCAGATCCTGATTCTGAGGTCGTTTACTCAAAATTCTATTCCTAGTTTATTCTTTCAATTTTAAGCTTCCGAAATAAGACTTCTCTTTCCAAATCAACTCTGGACTTCCCGAAATTCAATTCCGACCACGCGCACAAGTCGTAGTACTTGAAATGAAGCTGCTCATGGCCTCAGGCTGCTGAACGGAGCGCTAGAACTCAAAACGACCGGTCGGGTCATTACATTCTCTCCCATTTGAACATACGTTCGTCCTCGAACGTGCTGAGAACTACACTGAAGTAGTCCGAAATCACTGGTTAACTCCTCATGCACCTTCCCGTGCTACCACAACTTAGTTGAGCACATCAGCTCGATCAATTCTGAAGATATTCCCTTTTATTCAAGCAGATTGGCCTTAGAGCCTAATTCCAACATCCGGAATTCGCTGTCAAGCCTGTTTCCAACATACGAACACCGTATCAATCACTATACGCTGTACCCAAACATGACTGCATAACTTTGCTGAATTCACACCTTGCATCATTTTACTCACCGGACCACAATAACATTTTCTGATCAACTTAGTCGAAATTCCACGAATCTGATGCTCCCAATGCACCCCATGACATACACAGGTCTTACTCTAACTCTTACAATACCGCCACAACGGAAGAGATGTGCAGAAATTCATAATCAACTGCCGAATCAACCAATCATTTGGGTCTATACTCCTGACAATAACCATCACCTCCTTCTGAACCAAATAATGGTCTTGGCTCCTTAATGTACTTCATATAGTCAGATTGCACTGATCCTAAATCCAATGATCTCGTCTTACCCAGTACGAACTGCTCAGGCAATAAGCCACCCCGGACATAATCAAAAGCCACATATGATGCCGCAATGTGCCAATAGGCTACCAATTCGAAAGCGATACAATGAAAACGAACTCTGAAAAGGAAATCCAATGACCCCGCTCGCGAATCATACATGCGACGCGGGCAACATTCTAAACAGACACCCCGCTCGCGAATCATACATGCGACGCGGGCTCACAGCTAATACGAGCTTTCCTAAAAAAAATAGGAAACAAAACACGTAAAAACAGATATAGGGAACTGTGCTCATCATCACACTGTTGCGGTGTGCAACCCGAATCCACACATAGAACTCACATAAGGAGATATACATCGAGCTAAATTGCTCATTACAGCAAGATACCGACTATCAGTCACAAGCACGCTAGGTGCATAATACCATCCCTGGGGAGACATATAGTGCCATAAGCTACAACTCAAGCACAACTAAGGTGCGATATACAATCTGAATCTCAGGAGCCGTTTTGCTCATAATACATCATTTCTACGCGGATCCTCAACACATAAGAAATTTCTCAAGCCGTCTCACAACTCACACGGCGCAATGCTTCACTATATGAAATATCTGACAACGAAATAACACCCTGACTACTCCATAAGGAGCGCATTACTGAAATGAACACAACTGGCCCGACATAGAGCCCAAATTCACATTTAAATCCCTCCACCGACCTCAAGTCGATCCTGATCATATCAAACTAAGCCAATAACCTTTCAAAGGTCCGTACTAATTTCCCTCTTCTCATAACACACAAGGACAACCATCATAACCGGAGTACTCATCCACAGTCCCGAGTGCCCTCCAGGCATCCATTCTCCGTTTAACGAAATCACTACAAACTTCATACTTGGTTTAAGCCTTTAATCAACCGAGTGACTACATGACACACTCATACAATCTTCCTGTGGGACACGCTCCCACAACCTTTCGAAACACGTATCGGGTCCGTACATCCAAACCACCGGCTGCACCAACGCTGGAAAGCGATCAAGAATTATTAACCAGGATGCAAAGTCCTTTTTACAAACAACCTATCTGAGGTGACACTGATGACAAAACCAACTTACTTTAAACATCGAAACTCCTCTCCGGCTCATCCGAGCTCGTGACATCCTTGTCAACACCGAACTGCTACCTTGATCTTCACTTCAAATTCCATACCACTTGCTACATTTAACATGCCAATATACGATAGAACTCGTTCCTTATCATAGCTTCGGGACCACTGTTAGATTGACATTTCATCACATAAAATCTTTCCATTTAACTCACTTCAGGAGAACCATAGCAGCACACATGCGAATTTTCATAACCGTAGAATATCCAAATCTCTAAGTAGTGGTCTAAGCCACCATAGCCCTTCCGGAATCTGCTTCCACACAACAAGCCATAACAGAAGAATGCTTCTGAATAACATCAATTGCAGTGGCTGACAAGCCTGATACGTATCATCACAATTCACTTGCATAACTCGATCACGCTGAGGAAACTGATCACTAACACCAATATGCCAAATTCAATTATGGCCAATCAATCTACCTACTTCCAATTTATCCTTGATTGCCTTAGAAATAATACCAACTCCATTCAATACATAATATACTCCATCTGCTCTTATTCCGAGTGACCTTGAACCACGAGGCCATGCTGCCTCAAATCCCATGAACCATTTTATATCTCTCAAATGCTACACAGCAAGTTGAAATATCATAGAACATTCTGGGCACCTTCTCATAAGCTGCTACAAAGCTTGATTCTTAACTGTACTTATAGGCTCGAAATCATTAGGTACCACACTTTATCTTTCGAATTTCACTAGGACCGCTGCTGAGAGCGACCCGCTCTGACTTGGCACCGAATATAATCAATTCCATAAATCTTCTAGCACATGGATGCCCCATTGGTGAAGCACCTAGCAGAATCACTTCTCTAGGAACCCGCATCTTTACAAAGCACAATCCTGAATCCTTCCCCCAAGTTTGAACATGGGCCAATAAGTCCAACGATAGCCCACTTTTAATAATTCCTTTGCTCAATTTACCACTTATGGTCTTTTCCCGTAGCTGAAATGGCCCATCGATATGCTAATACCCAGAAACCTCGCAAGTAGCTAACTGTGCAACCCAATCATAAGCGGTTGGACTCTCCCACTTAGCATGAAGCCATTGTTTCACAAATTCGGAACTCACCAGAATTCCTCATCTCTTATTGACATAGCCTTACGCAATCAATCGCCAAAATTCTCGATATTTTACTGTAGAAGCCCCCCTTTTTATACTCTGAATCATTAACAACCTTCACACAACAATTCCCTTCGCTGTATAACCAATAGAACTCTTCGCAGAAGCCTCGCCAACCACGTGATTGCTAACCTGCTCACCTGGGCAACCCACCTATAGAAGGCTCTCCCTGGTATCTTCCAACACTGCTGCACAGGGTACAACCACTACGACATCAATGACCATTCCTGAGTCTGAGCTCGCTCTCCAGCTGCAGAGGTCCATTTTCCCCTCGTGGACATTATTTAAATGTGCGGCAACATCCTACCAATTTAAAGTTATGCTGCATCCTTCTTCGTTTAGGCGGCTCCTTTCCGTTATATTAAACCTCCTGCCGCACAAGAACCCCTACTTCAATTAGATCCGCAGATCCTACTCACCAATCACTAAAATTCTCAAATCAGCCCAAACTCTCCTTAAGGCGCATAGCCATCTTATCGCCAAGCCCCTACTCAGCTCTGCCACTCTCCCACTTAGGGCAAACTCACTCCTTTAATCAACTGCTCGGCCCGCGCTCCCAACACCTGGACTTTTAGAAGTTTAAGAATCCGCCTGACACTTCCCACATGTCTTTCTCATTTTTTTTGCTGCTCAATTGTTGCCTTAAATAACATCTACCTTCATAGCACCTGAATCCACAAATTGCTACTAACTTTAATCTTTTCCGAAGGTCATCTTTATCGAAATGCCAATATTAGAAATACTGATTCAATCCTGAACCACCGCACCCTGCGATATCTGGCAGTTGTATCTCTAATACTATTTCACAATATCTTTGTCACGACCCCAGTTCACCCTCCATGAACATGTCGTGATGGCACCTAGTTCCTACAACTAGGTAAGCCTAACAGTGCGGAATAACAAATTAACATTTGCGAAATCATTAATTAAAACTGAACATACGGAAATAACAACTGTATATAAGGCCGCTCGGCCTATACAACTCAAAAATATGCGGAAGTCTACAACTAAATCCCAAAACCCGGAAACTCATGGGAAACACAGGCTAATAGAATGTAGTAATCTGCTCTACACCAGAATGTCTAAACAACATGAAAGGAAAGAAAAGAACTATCTGCTAAAGCCGGAATAGAGTAGAGACTCCCAGTCTGCGGACGTAGCAGATATACCTCAAGTCTCAGCTAGGACTCTCTACCACGAGGATGATACGCCTAGGAGGAAGTACCTGGATCTGCACATGAACAAAAAAAACATGCACAGAAGAGGCATGAGTACACCACAGCGGTACTCAGTAAGTGCCAAGCCTAACCTCGGTTGGGTAGTGATGAGGAAGGTCAGGACCCTGCTGAGATGACATAATAACTAATGAGACAACAGAAACAGTTTAAATAAAGTCTACAGCGAGAATCCAAACCAGGTAAATAAGGAAGAACAGTAATAGAAAACAAAGGTAACAATACACGGAGAACTGCTCTCAACAAGGAATGGTAGCCGGGGGATCTCTTGGTATCCCGAGGATCTCTTGGTATCCTCATCATCAACACTGGAGATCTCTCGGTATCCCGAGGATCTCTTGGTATCCTCATCATCAACACTGGGGATCTCTCGGTATCCCGAGGATCTCTTGGTATCCTCACTAAGTAAGTCGGGGATCTCTTGGTATCCCAATATATATATATAGAAACACATGTGCTAGGGATCTCTTGGTATCCCGCACCCTCAGTCCAGAATATCTCAAGTACAGGGGGATCTCCCAGGAAGCCGTCCCGTAGTCCCAAATTAAACACACAACAACAACGATTCATAAATCTCGGAACAATGCTAAAAATCAGGACACGAAGTAGTAAATTATAGCCTAACATGCTTCACAGAGTACAAATAGCACAGTTAAAGCAAATAAGCAAGTAAGCCAGCTAAACATAAGTCTCTAAGCTAGCACAGGTACAAACTTACAGTTAAAATGAACAAGTAAACAAGAAATCTCAATTTAAATACTTCAAGTAGAAACGAATTTACAACAATTAGCTCAAGTACGCGCTCGTCACCTCACGTACGAGGCATTCAAATATTCAAGATCATATCCTAAGGGAAAAGGTCCCCCGCACAAAGTTAGACAAGCCACTTACCTCGAACCGGCTCAATATCAACTAGAAATCACGCTCTTGCCACGAGTATCCGACTCCAAATGGCCCAAATCTATTCAATTCAATTACACATTGTAAATAACATCGCAAACACCTGGTTTTGCTATTAAATTCAAAGCTACAACGTGAAATTAGTTGAAATGACCAAAATGCCCTTCAGGCCAACGCCTCGGAATCGAATAATTTTCACATTTTTAGAACCCTCGTACCCCAAATTATCCAATTTTTGATCCTAAATTCGAATTTCGATGATGTATTTAACTATATAATGATGAAATATAACAAGAAGGGACCAAAGAAACACTACCCAGTGATCTTCACTTCAAAACCCACTCAAAATCGCCTTAAACCGAGCTCTCAATTGATTTTGCAAACTTCTGAAATTAAACCCTCGACATTTCTATTTCTGCCCAGGGATTTCCGCTTCTGCGGACAAGTGACCACTTCTGCGGTCCCGCTTTTACGGAACACTGGCCGCTTCTGCGACTTCCTTTAAAATCCCAGCTTCCGCTTCTGCGGTTCCCATCTCGTAGAAGCGGATCCGCTTCTGCGGAATTCCTACCGCTTCTGCGGTTTCCTGGAACGTGACCAAAAATCGCTTCTGCGAAGCCAAGGCCGCTTTTGCGGCTCCGCTTCTACGGTTCCCAAGCCGCAGAAGCGAAAAGATACCAGAAGCAGCAGAACTGCTACCTCTTAACTTCTAAACTTCTTCCGTTAACCACTCGAAATCATCCCGAGGCCCCTGGGACCTCAACCAAAAGCACCAATACCACCTAATACCTTATTCAAACTTGTACCAATCTTAAAAACACCTAAAACAACACCGGAAACCCGATTAAATCAAGGATTCAAGCCTAGGAACTTCAATTTCCAACAAAACACGCTTTCGATCAAAAACCTACCCGAACCTCGTCCGAATGACCTGAAATTTTGCACACACATACCAAATGACATGACGGAACTGCTGTAACTTCCGGAATTCCAATCCGACCCTCGGATCAAAAACTCACTATTGGACCGGAAACTTCAAAAAAAATCAAACTTCGGCATTTCAAGCCTAAATAAGCTACGGACTTCCAAAATACATTCCGAATACGCTCCCAACCCCGAAATCACCTAACGAAGCTAACGGAACCATCGGATTTCCATTCCGAGGTTGTCTTCACACTGTTCTGACTACGGACCATTTTTCAACACTTAAGCTCTCATTTAGGGACTAAGTGTCCCAAAACTCTCATAAACTTAACACCGAACGTCCCGGCATACCAAAATAGCAGAAATGAACTTAGGGAAGCAGATAATGGGGGATCGGGGCGTAAATTCCAAAAACGACCGGCCGGGTCGTTACATCCTCCTACACTTAAACATTCGTTCGTCCTCGAACGAGCATAGAGAACATACCTGAGGTAGAGAAAAGATGAGGGTACTGGCTGCGCATGGGATTTCTAGAGGAGTGTCATCGTATTCTTCGCACTATGGGCATAGTGGAGTCCGGCGGGGTTTCTTTCACTGCTTTTCAGCTTCGGGGAGCCGCCTATGATTGGTGGCGGACTTATGAGATAGAAAGTCCAGTCGAGGCATCTACACTGACTTGGACCCAGGTCTCGGATATGTTTATGAGAGAGTTTGTCCCCCAGAGTCTCAGGGATGCATGGCGCGCAGAGTTTGAGCATTTGCGCCAGGGTGCTATGACCGTTTCAGAGTATGCTATCCGTTATACCAGGTTGGCTAGGCATGCACCGGCTTTGGTTGCTACAGTTCGGGAGAGAGTTCGCAGGTTCATTGAGGGTCTTATTCCACCCATCAGATCTAGCATGGCTCGAGAGTTGGAGATGGACATTCCTTATCAGCAGGTAGTGAGCATTGCTAGGAGGATTGAGGGTATGCTAGCCAGGGAGACAGGAGAGGGGGAGGCTAAGAGGTCTCGAGAGTCGGGTCACTACTCTGGTGCCCGTACCCCATCAGCAGGTCGTTATGGCAGAGGTTATTCGGGTCGCCCTGTACATTCATCTCTTCCAACAACCGGCAGTACTCCAGCTCCACCTATACCTCAGGAGCCTTATTATGCACCTCCAGTTTCAAGCGCGCCTCCTGCGCGGGGTGCTTCCAGAGGTCAGTCCAACAGACCTGGCCCTAGTCAGTCACAGGCACCGCGTCCTCCCAGAGCTTGTTACGAGTGTGGTGATACACGTCACTTGGTGAGGGATTGCCCCAGACTTGGGAGGAGCGCGCCCCCACAGACTTCTCATCCACAACGTGCTCCTCAGGGTTCTCAGGCCATGCTCACAGCTCCAGCTGCTACCCCACCTGCCCAGCCGGCTAGGGGCGGAGGTCGGGGAGATAGAGGTCGCCCTCGCGAGAGGGGCCGGGCCAGATATTATTGTATTCCTGCTCGCACTGAGGCTGTTGCCTCCGACTCCGTCATTACAGGTATTATATTGGTTTGTCACAGAGAGGCATCGGTTCTATTCGATCCGGGCTCTACTTACTCTTATGTGTCTTCTTACTTTGCTCCGCATTTGGGTGTGCCTCGGGATTCTTTGAGTGCCCCCGTTTATATTTCTACTCCTGTGGGAGATTCTCTTGTTGTGGATCGCGTTTATCGGTCATGTTTGGTTACTATTCGTGGTTTTGAGACCAGAGCAGATTTATTGTTACTCGGTATGGTGGATTTTGACATTATTCTGGGCATGGACTGGTTGTCGCCCCATTTTGCTATTCTTGATTGTCACGCCAAGACCGTGACGCTGGCTATGCCAGGTATCCTACGTATTGAGTGGAGTGGTACTTTAGATCACACTCCCAGTAGAGTTATCTCTTTTCTTAAAGCTCAACGCATGGTTGAGAAGGGGTGTGCCGCGTATTTGGCTTATGTGAGAGATGTTAGTGTTGATACCCCTTCTGTTGATTCTGTTCCAATGGTACGGGATTATCCCGATGTATTTCCAGCTGATCTTCCGGGCATGCCGCCTGATAGAGACATTGATTTTGGCATTGATCTGTTGCCGGGCACTCAGCCCATTTCTATTCCTCCGTATCGTATGGCTCCTCCTGAGTTGAAGGAGTTGAAGGATCAGTTGCAGGAATTGCTTGGTAAGGGTTTTATTCGACCCAGTGTTTCACCGTGGGGTGCTCCTGTTTTGTTTGTGAAGAAAAAAGATGGTTCTATGCGCATGTGTATTGACTACCGCCAATTGAACAAGGTTACAGTGAAGAACCGTTATCCTTTGCCTCGTATAGATGATCTGTTTGACCAGCTTCAGGGCGCACAGGTGTTTTATAAGATTGACTTGCGCACAGGTTACCATCAGCTGAAGATTCGGGAGCCAGATATCCCGAAGACTGCCTTCAGGACTCGATACGGCCATTACGAGTTCCTTGTCATGTCATTTGGGCTGACCAATGCCCCTGCAGCTTTCATGCATTTGATGCACAGTGTGTTCAGGCCATATCTTGACTCGTTCGTGATTGTTTTTATTGATGAAATTCTGGTGTATTCCCGGAGTCGGGAAGATCATGAGCAACACCTGAGGACCGTGCTACAAACCTTGAGGGAGAAAAAGTTATATGCAAAGTTCTCAAAATGTGAGTTTTGGCTGAGTTCTGTGGCATTCTTAGGCCATGTGATTTCTAGTGAGGGTATTCGGGTGGATCCGAGGAAGGTAAAGGCCGTGCAGAGTTGGCCCAGGCCGTCCTCAGCTACAGAGATTCGCAGTTTCCTTGGCTTGGCGGGTTACTACCGTCGTTTCGTGGAGGGATTTTCATCGATTGCTACCCCTATGACTAGATTGACCCAGAAGGGTGCCCCATTCCAGTGGACAGAGGAGTGTGAGGCGAGCTTTCAGAAGCTCAAGATAGCTTTGACTACAACCCCTATCTTGATGTTGCCTACCGGTTCGGGGTCTTATACTGTCAATTGTGACGCCTCGAGAGTTGGCCTTGGAGCAGTGTTGATGCAGGACGGTAGGGTGATTGCCTACGCGTCCAGACAGTTGAAGGTACATGAAAAGAATTACCCTATCCACGACCTTGAGTTAGCTGCCATTGTTCATGCCTTGAAGATCTGGCGTCGTTATTTATATGGAGTGCCTTGCTAGATCTATACTGATCATCGGAGTTTGCAGCACTTGCTCAAGCAAAAGGATCTCAATATGCGTTAGAGGAGGTGGTTAGAGCTGCTGAAGGATTATGACATCACTATCCTATATCACCCGGGCAAGGCCAATGTGGTGGCGGATGCCTTGAGTCGCCGGGCGGAGAGTTTGGCATATTTACCAGCTTCAGAGAGGCCTATGGCGATGGATGTTCAGGCCTTAGCCAGCCAGTTCGTGAGATTGGACCTTTCAGAGCCCAGTCGGGTTCTAGCTTGTGTGGTTTCACGGTCTTCATTATTTGATCGCATCAGGGAGCAGCAGTATGAGGACCCTCATTTACTTGTCCTTAAGGACAAGGTTCAGCATGGTGATGCCAGGGATGTGACTATTGGAGATGATGGAGCATTGAGAATGCAGGGCCGGATTTGTGTGCCCAATGTTGATGGTCTTCGAGAGATGATTCTAGCAGAGGCTCATAGTTCGCGGTATTCCATCCATCCGGGTGCCGCGAAGATGTATCAGGACCTAAGGCAGCACTATTGGTGGAGGCGAATGAAGAAGGATATGGTTGGTTATGTGTCTAGATGCCTCAACTGCCAGCAGGTGAAGTATGAGCACCAGCGCCCGGGTGGGTTGCTCCAGCAGATAGAGATTCCAGAGTGGAAATGGGAGCGTATCACCGTGGATTTTGTGTCTGGACTTCCACGGACCTTGAAGAAGTTTGATTCCATTTGGGTTATTGTGGACCGGCTGACCAAGTCCGCTCATTTCATTCCTGTGTGTACCACCTATTCATCGGAGCGGTTGGCAGAGATTTATATCAGGGAGATCGTCCGTTTGCATGGTATTCCAGTTTCTATCATTTCAGACAGAGGTACTCAGTTTACATCGCGATTCTGGAGAGCCGTGCAGCAGGAGTTAGGCACTCGGGTGGAGTTGAGCACAGCATTTCACCCCCAGACGGACGGACAGTCCGAGCGCACTATTCAGATTCTTGAGGATATGCTCCGTGCGTGTGTGATTGAGTTCGGAGGGTCTTGGGATCATTTCTTGCCACTGGCGGAGTTTGCTTACAATAACAGTTATCAATCCAGCATTCAAATGGCGCCGTATGAGGCTTTATATGGTAGGAGGTGCAGATCTCCGGTGGGTTGGTTTGAGCCGGGCGAGGCCAGACTCCGTACAGCCCAGTCCAGGCAGAAGAGTTACGCGGACAGGAAGGTTCGTGATGTTTCATATATGGTTGGTGAGCGGGCTCTGCTTCGGGTCTCGCCTATGAAAGGCGTCATGCGGTTTGGGAAGAAAGGAAAGTGGAGTCCGAGGTTTATTGGCCCTTTTGAGATCTTGAGGCGAGTTGGGGAGGTTGCCTATGAGCTTGCCTTACCTCCCAATTTGGCCGGAGTTCATCCGGTATTTCATGTTTCGATGCTCCGGAGATATCACGGGGATCCGTCGCATGTGTTGGATTTCAGTTCAGTCCAGCTGGACAAGGATCTATCCTATGTTGAGGAGCCAGTGGCTATTTTGGACAGTCAGATCAGGAAATTGAGGTTAAAGAAAATCGCTTCAGTAAAGGTTCAGTGACGGGGTCAGCCGGCCGAGGAGGCGACTTGGGAGACCGAGCAGGATATGCGCAGCCAGTACCCTCATCTTTTCTCTACCTCAGGTATGTTCTCTATGCTCGTTCGAGGACGAACGAATGTTTAAGTGTAGGAGGATGTAACGACCAGGCCGGTCGTTTTTGGAATTTACGCTCCGATCTCCCATTAACTGCTTCCCCTAAGTTCATTTATGGTATTTTGGTATGTCGGGACGTTCGATGTTAAGTTTTGGAGAGTTTTGGGACACTTAGTCCCTAAATGAGAGCTTAAGTGTTGAAAAATGGTCCGTAGTCGGAACAGTGTAAAGACAACCTCGGAATGGAAATCCGATGGTTCCATTAGCGTCGTTAGGTGATTTCGGGGTTGGGAGCGTGTTCGGAATGTATTTTGGAAGTCCGTAGCTTATTTAGGCTTGAAATGCCGAAGTTTGAATTTTTTTGAAGTTTCCGGTCCAATAGTGAGTTTTTGATCGGAGAGTCGGATTGGAATTCCGGAAGTTACAGCAGTTCCGTCATGTCATTTGGGATGTGTGTGCAAAATTTCAGGTCATTCGGACGAGGTTCGGGTAGGTTTTTGATCGAAAGCGTGTTTTGTTGGAAATTGAAGTTCCTAGGCTTGAATCCTTGATTTAATCGGGTTTCTGGTGTTGTTTTAGGTGTTTTTAAGATTGGTACAAGTTTGAATAAGGTATTAGGTGGTATTGGTGCTTTTGGTTGAGGTCCCGGGGGCCTCAGGATGATTTCGGGTGGTTAACGAAAGAAGTTTGGAAGTTAAGAGGTAGCAGTTCTGCTGCTTCTGGTATCTTTTCGCTTCTGCGGCTTGGGAACCGCAGAAGCGGAGCCGCAAAAGCGGCCTTGGCTTCGCAGAAGCGATTTTTGGTCACCTTCCAGGAAACCGCAGAAGCGATAGGAATTCCGCAGAAGCGGATCTGCTTCTGCGAGATGGGAACCGCAGAAGCGGAAGCTGGGATTTTAAAGGAAGCCGCAGAAGCGGCCAGTGTTCCGCAAAAGCGGGACCGCAGAAGCGGTCACTTGTCCGCAGAAGCGGAAATCCCTGGGCAGAAATAGAAATGTTGAGGGTTTAATTTCAGAAGTTTGCAAAATCAATTGAGAGCTCGGTTTAAGGCGATTTTGAGTGGGTTTTAAAGTGAAGATCATTGGGTAATGTTTCTTTGGTCCCTTCTTGTTATATTTTATCATTATATAGTTAAATACATCATCGGGATTCGAATTTAGGATCAAAAATTGGATAATTTGGGGTAAAACTTCATTACCTAAACTATTGAGTTTTGAGTGGGCATTTGACCTCCGATTTGGGAGATTTTTATATGGTTAGACTCGTTATTCCGCACTGTTAGGCTTACCTAGGAACTAGGTGCCATCACGACATGTTCATGGAGGGTGAACTGGGGTCGTGACAAGTTGGTGTCAGAGCTCTAGGTTCATAAGAGTCACGGAACACAGGCCGGTTTATTAGAGTCTCGCTGATCGGTACGGAGACGTCTGTACTTATCTACGAGGGGCTATGTAACTGTTTAGGAAAAATCTTCATTTCATTTGAATTCCTCGTCGTGCGATATTTTTGGACATCAATTCTAAACTTCTGACTTCTATTCTTTCACAGATGGTGAGGGCACGTGCTACTCGAGATGATCAGGCACCCGCGCCCCCTACTGCAACCGCCAGAGGCCGGGGCCGGGGGAGAGGTCGAGGACGCGCACGTGGTGCAGCCAGAGCACCTGCGCGAGCTGCCGATGAGGTACCACCAGCAGATCCAGCCGGAGCCCAGGCACCTGGCACACCTACTACTGCCACTACTACTCCAGCGCTCCAGGAGACTTTGGCTCAGTTTATGAGCATGTACACCACCTCGGCTCAGGCAGGGTTGCTTCCCATTGCTGCAGCCACATCCCAGGCCGGGGGAGGAGCACAGACTCCCGCCGTCCGCACTCCTGAGCAGCGAGTGCAGGTTGAGTAGGCTCCCAAGATTATTCCGGCTTTAGCAGATAGTTCTTTTCTTTCCTTTCATGTTGTTTAGACATTCTAGTGTAGAGCAGATTACTACATTCTATTAGCCTGTATTTCCCATGAGTTTCCGGGTTTTGGGATTTAGCTGTAGACTTCCGCATATTTTTGAGTTGTATAGGCCGAGTGGCCTTATATACAGTTGTTATTTCCGTATGTTCAGTTTTAATTAATGATTCCGCAAATGTTAATTTGTTATTCCGCACTGTTAGGCTTACCTAGTTGTAGGAACTAGGTGCCATCACGACATGTTCATGGAGGGTGAACTGGGGTCGTGACAAGTTGGTATCAGAGCCAGGTTCATAGGAGTCACGGAACACAGGCCGGTTTATTAGAGTCTCGCTGTAGACTTTATTTAAACTGTTTCTGTTATCTCATTATTTATTATGTTATCTCAGTAGGGCCCTGACATTCCTCGTCACTACCCAACCGAGGTTAGGCTTGGCGCTTATTGAGTACCGCTGTGGTGTACTCATGCCTCTTCTGCGCATGTTTTTTTTATTCATGTGCAGATCTAGGTACTTCCTCCCAGGCGTATCATCCTCGTGGTGGAGAGTCCTAGCTGAGACTTGAGGTATATCTGCTACGTCCGCAGACCAGGAGTCTCTACTCTATTCCGGCTTTAGCAGATAGTTCTTTTCTTTCCTTTCATGTTGTTTAAACATTCTGGTGTAGAGCAGATTACTACATTCTATTAGCCTGTGTTTCCCGTGAGTTTCCGGGTTTTGGGATTTAGTTGTAGACTTCCGCATATTTTTGAGTTGTATAGGCCGAGTGGCCTTATATACAGTTGTTATTTCCGTATGTTCAGTTTTAATTAATGATTCCGCAAATGTTAATTTGTTATTCCGCACTGTTAGGCTTACCTAGTTGTAGGAACTAGGTGCCATCACGACATGTTCATGGAGGGTGAACTGGGGTCGTGACACCTCTGCTTAATCAGAACCTCAATTCAACATTGAAAGCTCAAAACTCTCAAATGTTCATTTACAGAGTCTTAAGGACTCGTGAAATTTGGGCCCAAAGAGAAAAATAGAAACAAAAATCAAACATATCCAAAACTTAAAACCAGAAAACAAACGCTAACTAAACAACTCTAAGACCAACATGCAAACATAGATGATTTGAAAGAAATGAAAGAACGGAAAACAAAATCAGAAAATAAAAGAAAGAAACAGAAGAAGATGAGAAGAGAAATGCACATGAAAATTAAACATCAGAAGATAAAGAAAAATACCTAAAAAGTGGCCTGGACAGTAGAAATTGCCAAAATCTTTAAACCTTCGAATTTTCGGCCGAGTTTGACATTAATCGTGTGTTCTTATCAAGAACACACGAATAAAATCAACCTAGACCTTAAACCTCACTGAAATCTCGATTTTGAGGGTTTTTGGGATTTTAGGGTTCGACTTTCATTTAAGATTCGACGAGTTTCAGAGGGATTTGAGGGAAAACAATTAGAGATTGGGAGAGGGGAGGTTGTGATGGTTCTATGGTGTTAATTTGGGATTGATCTGAGACGGCGCCGCCGGCCGGCGAATGGGGGAATTGAAGGGTGGCGTCTCTAGGGTTCTTCAGAGACAAAGAGAGAAGGGATTAGGAGAGAGGTTTGGACTGGGGGGGCAATGTTCGGATAGTTATATACTGTCACAGACCCCAGTTCTCGACCGTTCGATTAAGGGAGATCAAAGGCTGGGATTTGGGGATCAAAACGGTGTCGTTTGGGATTGTAACGGGACTGGACCGGGTAGCACATGGGTTTGGGCCAATTTCTGGACGGGTATTGGGTGTTTAAATCAACTGGGCTTTGGGGAAATCAACGGATCTGGCCCAAAAATCTGATTCCCTCACTCTTTTGTTCTTTTCTTTTTCTTTTTCAATTTCAAACTTATTTTTCTTTTTTTCCAAATTAAAAATAAAAACCTAAATTAAATCCTAAAACTAAATTAACCTATCAAAAATACTAATTAACTCTAAATAATAATTAAAACCACTATTAATTAAAAACCAAATTAAAAGAAAACTACCAAAATTCAAAACTAAACATTAAAATGCAAAAATAAGTTATTTTTTTTTGTGATTTTTCCATTTTTTGTAAAACACACTAATTTACTAATTAATCTAAAAATGTAAAATTAAATCCTAAATGCAAATGCAATATATTTTTGTATTTTTTTATGAATTAAATAAAATTAAACATGCACACAAAATGCAGACAATCAGGAAAATTCTACAATAATTCCTAAAATAACCAATAATTAAAGAAAAAATCTAATTTTGAGAATTCTGTAGGAGTAACTCATGTGAGGCAAAAATCACGTGCTCACACTTATTGCTTCTCCGATTGTCACGAGTGGATCTCGTTTTGGCCGGCCTCGCTTTCTCGCCATGGTTGATTCTCAGACGGCGTACGTTAGCATAATGTGCGCCGAGAGTCTAGAGAGAGAAAGTCTCTTCTATTGCCGTTTCTAGCTAGATGTGAAAATGTCTATATAGATAAAATTATAAATAGAATATTTATTTTATAAATTTTTCAAAAGATCTGCCATATTTCTTATGATTTTTATTTTAACATAACACGTATATATATATATATATATATATATATATATATATATATATATATATATATATATATATATTAAATTTATATTTTCTCAATGATAAATAATCTTCCAGGAATTTTTTATATAATATGCTTTACTTGAATAATTATAAATTTTATATTTTTATTAATAATTATTGAATATATGTTTATACGGTTTTTATTATTTACTATTCTCGATTGTGTAAATAAATTTAATTATTAATAATTGCTATTAATAAAGTTGTAGATAAGAGCTAATTATTTTAGGCAAAATACCTTAAAACCCCCCTAAACTTGACACGAATTATTAGTTACAGCCTTAAACTATTCGGGGTCTTAATTACCTCCTTCAACTTGGCCTTTTTGAGAGTCATTACCCCTGGATGCTGATGTGGCAAAAAGTGTGGGTGCACTCGCCTGCCACATGGATTTTTCTGTATATGTGGCATTTTTCTTTTGAAAAATAAAATATATTTTTACCTTTTTAAGAATGTTATTGTTTTAGATAATTTTTTTCGAATACAATTTATAATAAAACTTGGATAGAACTACATTATTTAGGATAATTTTTTTATTTGGCTAAAAATAATAAAGTTTTAGTTAATCGTGTTTTGAATTTGACCTGAAAATAAAGATTTATACAATTGAAATAAATAGTCAAGGCATCTAAAAAATTATAAAAAATATATAGTTTGAAATTAATTATTTTGGCTATAATTTTTTATATAGCTCTAAATTACGGTGCTCTAAAAATATTTTTTATACAGATTTTGCTTGAAAAAGTAAAAATACACAGTTGAAATAAATAGTCATTGCATCAAAAGAAGAAATAATAGATGCCTTGACTATTTATTTCAATTGTATAAATCTTTATTTTCAGGTCAAATTCAAAAAAATATTAACTAAAATTTTATTATTAGCCAAATAAAAAAATTTAGCCTAAATAATGTAGTTCTATCCAAGTTTTTTTATAAATTATATTCGAAAAAATATCTAAAGAAGTAACATACTTAAAAAAGTAAAAATATATTTTATATTTTAGAAAAATATCACATATACAGGAAAAATCCACGTGGCAGGCGAGTGCAGCCACACTCTTTGCCACGTCAACATCTAGGGGTAGTGACTCTCAAAAGGCCAAGTTGAGGGGTAATCAAGACCACGAAATAGTTTAACTAATAATGCCTGTTTCCAATTATTTAGCGATGATATTTTGCCAATTATTTTATGTATAGCGTGCAACTCGCCCTCACTCTAGGTAATAGCAATTGATTACCTCCGTCTTTCAGTTTCCCTATATACGCGCTAATCTTCAGCCACGTGCTAACACGCCCTTCCCTCTTTGCCTATTTCTTCTCTCTTTCAGTCTCAATCTCAGGTAACGACGGTCCCACTCTTCAGACTCTCCGACTCCGTCAGCTGCATGCTCGTAAGTTGTCTTTCCGTGCTTTACTGTTTCTACATTTCACCGTCTTTTTTCTATACTACTTTTTCTTTCGATCTCTCTCCGCTGAAATAACTTATTTGGTGTGAACATTAGGGTACCAGTTTGGTTTTATACACTCATAGTGATATAGAGTTAAATAATCTAATCCTAGTGTAAATACTAAGTTCCTTGTTTTTTTTTTCTGAGATAGGGATAGAAGTTCCTTGGGTTTATTGATCATTGCATTGTCCAATTTCTGGTTGAGAGGTAAAGTTGCGTTACCTTTATAGGTTATCGAGTTTCGATTCAGCTGCTGAGACTTGTTTTTTAAAGTTAATTGCTGGCACAATTATTTATCTTTACTATTTCGCAATTTTGAATAATTCAAGTTCATTCAACATTTGATTGTCGAATTTTGATGTTATTTTTCTCTGCCAAACTAACTTTCTACCTGTGCTTTCATATTTTTATTTCACTATTATTACAAATTAGTATCCTAAATTCTATGCCCATACGAGGGGCTATTCACTAAGCACTTTTTAATCTGCGTACAAACTTTGTTAATAATGTCAATAGTGCTATAAATTTTCTTTTCTTGCTTTGGTTTCAGTAATAGTTTAGCTCCAACACATTCACAAATTCTAAGTCAAAGGTCATCATGGTTGATTTGACAAGTTTAAGACCAAGAAGGTCCAAGAATTTTACCATTAGTAATAAATTTTAACCGAATTTGATAGTCGACTTCAATCTTAGAAGCAAACAATAATAGGTTCTGCTATTCTGATCCTCAATGGTTATAAACTTTTACACTCTCGAGTAATTTTATGCTTGGTTACCCTTTATTTCGTTGTGATGGTCGGTTTGCAATATAGCTATATACTCTATAGTTAGTTGAACTGATTGCACATCACGTTAGGATATAAAACAATTTTTTTTTTGCTAGTCTTAGATACACAAATATACTCTTATAAGGTAAAGCTTCTGAACACGTGCTCACAACAGAGAGATACTCTCGGGTGGGAGGTAAAGCAATAAATCTCCATGTGTTTAAGCTCACCAGTAGACAGATCTTGTCCACAATAACTTAATTTGCGCCTCGACTCTATCATCAAGTGATGCAATATTTCGGTCACTTACGTTTGAGAATTGCTACATCTATTTTAGGCGCACATCACTAGTTGCCATGACAAAAGCATGGTATTTAAGTGGAGAAGGATAGAGGGGCATACCCATTATCATCTAGATTTGAACCACACGCAAGCTGACCTCGAGTATTTCTCGGTTATCAAATAAATTCATGCCTCCATCTTGATTATGCCTTGCCCTTAGTCATGTTTCTTTATGCGCCTCCCTTAAATTTTTCTCCTTGATTCTCCAAGGTAAAGCTGGGGGTTTGTGTGAATGAAAAGTAGTCTCTATCCCCAAAACAAAGATATTTATTAGGGCTGTCAATCTTGGCCCCAGCCCTATTGACCCGCCCAACCCGCCCAAGGTTGGGCTGGTACCCGTCCATTTATTGATCTCAGCCCATCTTGACCCAACCCATTTCAACCCATTTAAAGTTGGGTTGATTTTTAGCCCAAATTAATCCATGAGTAACTTTACCAAAATATTTTAGAAATAATTTTTTTTGTTTGATATATTATATATGACCATAACAAAAGAAAAAAGGTCTTATTTAGTAATTATACAATTCATAAGAAAATAACACATATTAAGCAAAGCTTGATAAGAGTTGGGCGGGTTGGGCTATGACCCAAATTTTAGCCCACTTTGACCCAACCCATCTTAGCCCAAGTAACTTTTGGATGGGTTATTTGACCCGCCCAATCATTGACTCAACCCGTTTTGACCCGCCCAAAATCGGCACAACCCGCACATTTGACACCCCTAATATTTATACAAGGAAAAGAAAAGGAAATGCAGCTTCAGAAAGTATTGACCATTTATTAGATCATGCAACAGCCTAATCTAGATATCATTGGAAGCCTTTATTTGAATTCTGTCTCTGGTCCTCATAAAAGTAATAATTCTGCCTCTGATTCTGCTCATTTGTTCTCTGGTTTATGTAGGCTCACTGAGTAATTTGAAGGTTGCTTTTAAATCGACAAAAGAATGCCGCCCAATCCAAGAGTTAAGAAGGCATATGACGCTATGAAAAGTATTGGCATCTCTAACGGAAAGGTGAAGCCAGTCTTGAAGAGCCTTCTAAAACTATATGACAAAAATTGGGAGCTTATCGAAGAGGAGAATTATAGAGCACTTGCAGATGCTATATTTGAGAAGGAGGAAGCAGAGGTTCAATCTATCTATCTTTCTTTATTTGATTTTCTTTCTCTCACATTTCTGTTTAAGTCAGAGTTTATTTTTTCTTCTTTCCTTATCAAAACGTTAAATGTGCTAAGTGGAGTCTGAATTTTCTTGATTGACATCCTATTGCAGGCAGCAGAACAGAAGAAGTCTGAGAATACTGAAGTAAGCCAGGTGGTTTGTCTGCCTGTGTTTAATTTAAATTATTCATGTAATTTCTATAGGATCTAAGATTTTGTCTTCCTCATTTTCTATGTATCTTATATTGGCCCCTTAGCCGCTTGTGCGGAGAGAGGAAGTTTTAGAGGAAGAAGCAGGGCATGAGGAGCCTGAAAGACCACTAAAGAGATTGCGCTTAAGATATCAAGAAGGTCAAGCTTCACCTTCCGCTAACAATTCCAGTGGCGGGACTTCTCTTAAAAGGCCTCAACGGGAGGAAACTCAAACACCTCAAATCATGTCCAGGGGGGATAGGTTGGTTGCTGCTAGAGCTTCCCATGCATCAAAACTCAAAGAGCCAAAGACAGAACCCAGTGGTGAACTGTCCCCTAAACAGAAGATGTTGGGATCCCTTGCTTTGATCAAGCCCAAGGATGAACCATATACTGATGATATGCCACAGTTTGAGGTTCCTATTGCTGTTATTCACCCAGGTATATACTATCTTGGATAGCCAAATGTTGGTATTTACTGTGTCACCAATTAACTCTTCGTGGTTATTGAATTTTCCTTGGCCAAAAGACACATTACAAGAGTTAGAAATCGAGACATTGCTAGGTTGGTTTACATAGTTTTCCATTTCTTTGGCCAATAGAAAATTATATTTAGAAAACTCTGGCAGTTTGATAGCCTTCTCCCCCCAATTTCTAACATGGCTAATAGGGTGGATACCCACTCTTTTAGGCGTGTGAGAGTGATGAGAAATAAAAAATTCAGCTTTTAAGTGGAGTATTTTAATCGCTAATTGCCACATAGTTGAATACAATGGTTATGCAATGCTCTAACTGTGTATTTTTTCTTATTTCTTCTTAATATACCAAACATATTTTACCTCAAATTTGTAATTTGTAATTTCTTTTTTTTTGGTGCAATGACTATTTATTTTATTGTGTATTTCTTCTTTTTCAAGCCAAATATGTAAAAAAGGACATGACTTAAAACCAATTATTTTTAGCCAGATAAAAGTTTTTGCCAAAATAATGGCGTTCCAAGTATGTATTTAATTTTATTTCTTCTTTAGATGCAAGATATTTCTTCTAAAAGTGTAATTTTTTATTTTTGCATCAACTGTTAAAATAAAAAATAAAAAGACTTGGCTAGAGCTCCATTATTTTTAATCAAATAAAAAAGTTTTAGCTAAAATAGTGGAGCTCAAACTGTGAATTTCCTTTTATTTCTTGTATCCCAACTGGTATTTTTTCTTCTTTCTCTTTCCCACGAAATCTGTAGAAAAAATTGCCGGAACTCCATTGTTTTTATTAGACAAATATAATTTTTTTAGCCAAAATAATAGATTTCAACTGTGTACTTTTTGTATTTCATCTTTGGATGCGATGGCAATTAGTTTTAATTGCGTATTTGTTTTTTTTGTTTTTTTTTTGGGGGGGGGGGGGGGTTCAAATATGTAAAAAGTGAAACCTCGTTATGTTTTTGCTAAATAATAATAAAAAGCCTAAATAATGAAATTCCAAGCATTTTTTTTATAAATTTGGCTGAAAATTTGATTTTAAAAAATTAATGAATTTAAAAAAATAAAAATATATATTTGGCAGCCCGGTGCACTAAGCTCCCGCTATGCGCGGGGTCCGGGGAAGGGCCGGACCACAAGGGTCTAATGAGAATATATATTTTATTATTAAAAAATGCCACGCGGATAATAAATATCGATGTGGTAGCGAGTGTATCACACCTCCTTGGACTGAGGTTACCCAAGGGGCGAAGGCTAGCTAACTGCCAAGTTGAGGGGGGTAATTGGGACCAAAACTAGTTCAAGTGTGCACTGAATAAAAAGTGCCAAGTCCAAAGGGGTTCCGATATATTATGCCAATCTGTATATTATTATCTTCATTGGGTTGTGATGTTCTCATCAGAAAGTTTCCTGGAAACATCTACACAGCTTCTAAATGTCTTTTATTTATTCCTTAGAACCATCAAACAAGGAAGATACTTCAAGTGGTAACGCCTCAAGGAGACCTCCAGAAACTTCTGAACCCTTAGCGATAGAACTGAGAGGTGGAGAAGATGCAGGTAAGGAAATCGCGACTTCATCAAATGGAGTGGCCACCCGACGTGAGCTGGTAGAAGTCCAGGATAGGTGTACTGACGTAGATATTGCCTCCTCACCATTTGGAGAGGTGAAAGTCTCTATAAACTGTGACCCAGCTCTTTGTAGATCAGACTTCCATATGCCGAATCTAGAATCTGTTCTGAAAATGGTGGAGTCTAAATGTCTTAAATCATACAAAATCCTGGACCCTAACTTTTCTGTGATGAAGCTGATGAAAGACATGTGTGAGTGTTTTTTGGAACTGGGAACTCAGCACAGTCATGAATTGCAAGCAACCACAGATGTTGCTGCAGAAAGTGATTTTGGCTCGAGAAGCATGACTGTTAATTCCTCAAATGGATCTATGAATTTTGAAATTGACGCTGGGGATGCTGAACCAGAGATACCCCGATTCTCTCCTCCTCCTATTAGTGAAGACAGCACTGAAGCTGGTCATATAGCATCAATGGACAACTGTGGTAGTATTCCAGAAACTGATCAGAATGGTCTTGTGCAGACTAATTCACGGAGTATGGAGGCTCCATGTGGATCAACTCCAGGTGAAATAGGCTCTGTTGATTCCTTAAGTGGGTTCCAGAATTCTGATCTTGGTGCTAGGGAAGCTGAACCAGAGATGCCCTATCTCGCTCCTTATATTGGTGAAGACAGCAA
The DNA here is from genome assembly GCF_001879085.1 of Nicotiana attenuata. Lineage (NCBI taxonomy): Eukaryota > Viridiplantae > Streptophyta > Magnoliopsida > Solanales > Solanaceae > Nicotiana > Nicotiana attenuata. The sequence continues at coordinate 119,556 of NW_017673269.1, forward strand.
TGAAGCTGATCATGCAGCACCAATGGCCAACTCTGGTATTGCTCCAGAGACCGATCAGAATGGTCTTGAAGAGACTAATCCACTTGAGGTGGTTCCATGTGAATCGGCTCCGCGTGATGTAGGGTCTGTTGATGTTATTGATATAACCAAGGGGCAAGAAAATGTTATAATTTCTTTGGTGAATGAAGTTAATAGCAAGCGTCCACCATCATTTCACTACATAGCTTACAATGTGGTTTTCCAGAATGCATATGTTAACTTTTCTCTGGCTCGTATTGGAGATGATAATAGCTGTTCAACTTGCTCTGGTGATTGTTTATCATTATCCACACCTTGCGCTTGTGCACACGTAACCGGTGGTGATTTTGCGTACACAAAGGAAGGCCTTGTTAAAGAAGAGTTTCTTAAAGAATGTATTTCCATGAATCGCGACCCCAAGAAACACTGTCACTTCTTTTGCAAAGAGTGCCCATTGGAAAGATCAAAAAATGAGGACATTATAGAAGCTTGTAAAGGTCATTTGATGAGGAACTTCATCAAAGAGTGTTGGTGGAAATGTGGCTGTAATAAACAATGTGGCAACCGTGTAGTACAGCGAGGTATAAGCCATAAGTTACAGGTATGAATGTATAGAATGTTGCAGTTGTCTTTGATCATGTTCAAGACGTGGGAATAACTAATGCCCTACATTTTACTGCTATTGTGCTCGTCCTTTGAGCTTCACAAAGCTCCTTCCAAAACCATAATTGGTTTCCACAATTAACTTGGTCTGTGATTTGTTGCTTTTCTTTCAGGTCTTCATGACTTCTGAAGGGAAAGGATGGGGCTTGCGTACCCTAGAAGACCTTCCTCTAGGTGCTTTTGTCTGCGAATATGTTGGAGAAATTCTGACCAACTCAGAACTCTTTGATCGTGTTTCACAGAGCCCCAACGGGGAGGAACATTCTTATCCAGTCCTGCTGGATGCTGACTGGGGTTCAGAGGGTGTCTTAAAGGACGAGGAAGCTCTTTGTTTGGATGCTACATTTTATGGGAATGTTGCCAGGTTCATCAATCACAGGTAAGTTTGCAAAGATAGATCACAAGTTATAATCTTTTTTCTGTATTTCTTTCCCCACCCTACCCTAACTATCTTTGGGGTATCAGTTTTGTACAGTCGGATTGACTTTCATTAAAAACAATAACAACAATCTATTGACTTTTAGGTTAAAATTTTTGTTCACTTGCCCTCAAGTAAGTCTCCTAATTGACTTCGATAGATTCAGTGCTTCTTTGAACTTCTGCATTATTTTCCTTACTCTTCAAATTCAGTTTTTTTTTTTTAATTTAAAAAATAATTCGATGATTCATGGTGTAAGTCAAGCAAAGCCCCCTTATTGAATGTCAACTGTTCAATATCCTTCCCATTAAACATTCACACCCTTTTTTTCTAAATGGATTTGGCTCACTTCGTGCTTCATTTCTTCCTTCCCACTTCTAGCTCCTTTTACTACTCTGCCTGTGGTAGACCAGAGAGACCATGTGCCTAGCAATTTGAATCTTTTTGTCTTGTCAGAATATCCAAAAGGTGGAGAGGACCATGCATTTTGTATCTGTTTGATATTTAATCATTCATAGATGTGGGAAACCTGTGTTGATGCATTTACTTTATTCATTGTTGTTCTGGCTCAGATGCTTCGATTCAAATTTGGTTGAAATTCCAGTTGAAATAGAGATCCCTGATCACCGCTACTATCATGTAATGAATCTTATGCTCACTGAATCTTTAACTCCTTTTCATCCTCAAGATTGCTATTGCTAGTCCTTGACAATGACAGCTTTGTCGATTAAGTTGATGTTATTGCTTGTTGTAGCTTGCGTTTTTCACTACAAGAAAGATTAAAGCGATGGAGGAGCTCACATGGGTGAGTAGGCTTGATGTCATCACATGCTCATAGTCATTGTATTGTGGTGTGCTTGTTTTGTTGCTTTTGAAATACTGGTATAAGTACAGTGGTTTGGCTTGCTTTGGACCAACTTTTCCATTTTTTCTGATGAGTATAAACTCAGTACATCTACATTGGGTTGCCCTCCTGACTTGGGGTTGGGAGCAGGTCCTGTTTTCAGCTAATATGCGTAATAAACTTTAGTCAGTTGTGCTGATGTAGCTTGTACACCAAACACCGGAAAAGATAAAAAAGAGTAGCTTGATAGGGCTTGAGGCAGAAATTACTGGATGAGTTTTCCATAACTGCCCAAAACCCTGCGTTCCACCCTTAAAACAAGCGAAAGAAAATTAATGGACATCTTGCTCATATTTTGTTTTTGTTTTTTATCAAGTCATTCCTCATATTTTGCTTTTCGAAAAAAAGATGGATAGACGCTTCTCAACTTCGATTACTTTCTTTTAATCTAAATACTTTAGAGCTTGTAATGATGTGACATATCCTGATAATGACAAAGTGATGTTTGTGTTTTAGGTTACTTTAATTATAATTAGTTAAGCATAGTGGACCTCTCCTCTTAACTGGAAAATTATGGTTACCCATGTTGATGGTTAAGGGAGTAAAATCAAAATTAGGCCCTTGATTTTGAGGATTAATTCCAAGTGTTATCTTTCTATATTATTTGTTTGATAGTTAATAACAATAAACTATGTCTTGAATAAGGCAAGCAACAAGCATAATTAGATGAATTAGTGCTGACATCCTTGAGGGAGAAAAAAGTCATATCATTGTGTTTAAAATTTCCAATTGAAACCAAGTCAGCAACACAGAAAGATGTTGCTCCAGAGAGTGGCGATGTCAAACTACTACACCATGACATGAACGATTAGCAAGTATTAGTGTCTCGCCATTTCAACATGTCTAGTTTCTTGTGGCATAAGCACTCGCATGGTACCAAAAGGGACCATGCCTCTATACAAATAAATGCTTTGCTATTTAGCCGTTTATCTGCTTGATAAACTTTGGATGTGGCTCTGGCAGGATTATGGTATTGATTTTGATGACCTTGAACATCCAGTAAAAGCATTTAGCTGCCATTGCGGTAGCAACTTCTGCCGAAATATGAAACGTCCAAGCAGTAAGTAATATTGCAAAACATATGCTTCATCCCCTAGTTTTTATGGTTGGAATTTGCAAGCCATAGTTTCCTCCTATTTTCAGTTGTGAAATTTTTCTAGTTGAGCGGTTTTAGCAGTAAACCTCCTAAATTTTCAGAAAGAATAAAAGCTATTATCTCTATCTGCAATTCTTATCAAAATTATGCCCATCTAATTGTTGCATCCAAAGGAAACAAGAAAAAGGAATTTCTAGTGGTATGGCTTCTTAATGGAAGTTGGTAGTTCAGGCATATGATTTTGGTTCGATATTTTTAGTTTTCAAATTTTAAAATAGTTATCAGACAATTTATCCTATATTATATGATTTATATCAAACTTTTTCTGTTCTTAACAATATATGGTTACATACAAACTACACAATTGTATCATTGTATAGACAATAATTATTTAATCAATATAAATATAAACGGCAAGCCCAAATCCAAACTATTGGCTTAAAGCCAAACATTAATAAGTGGTTTAAATTTACGTAATTGATTTGTATGTATTTTTATCTAACTTGTTCATAGAGGTGGTGTTCGAGCCATCTTGCACGCGACTCTACCATTTGAATAACTTATATTTTAGGAAAGATTCTAGGTTAATGTATTGTTTTTGAAAATTCTCTTCACCAAGTAAAAACATTGGTGAAATTGTTCGAAGAGAAAAATACACGGCAACCCAATAAAAAATAGTTTTCTTCTTTAGGTTAAAGGTTGAGAAAGAAAGATCAAACTTTCTTTTCTTTGCATAGATAGAAAGTGAGTGGACCTTTGTTTTTCAATAAATAAGAGAAACTGAGTGAAATTGTAGAGAGGAAATATACACCAACTAGATAGAAATTGTGTGAAAATGGAGAGTGAACTGTACTTTATCAAAATATAAAAATAAAAAGTGGAGAGTGAATTCTAAGAAATGACAATGCAATATTTTCTTCTAATCTTGATAGTTTTTAACTGTCAATTTGACCCTTTTTATAGGTTGTGCTTAAAAGACATTGTCAACGACCATACTATGTGCCCCACAAGCTCAACTTTGGGCGATTATACTTTTGGTTGGTTAATTTGACATCCCTAAAAGAAACTTACCCGATTTTTTTGTTAAGATGAAAAAATGATGAAGGTTTGGTTGATAAATTTCGGCACGTGATGAGCCTTTAGACCTTGTGTATTCCCTTCATCTACTTTTCATGAATTAGTGCCTTGACATGCATCCCCAATCTTCCATGAGCTGTTATCAGCACAATATTCCATGTGCTCGAGCTCATGTATGTTGTGTTAAGATTTGCTACCATTAGTGAATGAGTATTATGCTACCTGTAGGATCCAGATCAAGAAGGCTGGCCTGAGATGGTGATCTTCTCCCAGTATATTTTTGGTAATTTTCTGGTCTTGGGTGGTCCGAGAAACTGTTACGATCGAACTCGGTCAAGGTGATGTTTTTGTATCTCGTTAGGGTTGTAGTGCAGATTTTGCAGTGTATGTACAATATGCAATACAAAGCATGTTAATAGTTAATGTTTAAAGCATACTATTAAGGCGCTATTTTGTATAGAAGTTTCAAGGATGCGGCTTACACCTAGATCAGCTGCATGCATGTTGGTTGTATATAATGATATTTTGGTCCGTGGGACTACATGTTGGATTAGCTGGCCTTTGTTCCATGCGCAGACATGCTATAGCAAGTTGCAGACTAGACCATTTCATGAATCTTACCTTTTTGTACCTTTCTTTCACTTGTGCGTTCTCTATGAATCTGTTATATTTGTTCATGTTTCATTTGAAGTCAAAATGAATCTCACTACATTATCTGGACAAGAACAATATGGGCGACCTGTAACAGGGTGAAACCTACCACGCAAATATTTATACTTGCTGGAATCCAATCATTATGTTTTATTGTTTACTGGGGATGATGAATATCACTCTCTCTGGTACCAGCTGTTCTAGTGTATCTGAAAGAGTTTGGCCGAGTCCATCTAACATTACTGCTGAAAACTTTAATAATGAAATGAAATTCAAGGACAATCACTATTTGGTGGAATGTTTTAGAGACCATTTTGCTCGCTGTTTTTATAGTTTATCCCCGAGTTGATGAAACTGCTATTGCGTGTTCTTAGGGCAACCTCATCGGGGTAGAGATTAAGAAGGAAAAAGAAAATGAATTGCGAAATTGGAACTGCAAACATGTGGGATTTCAGCAAATCTTTGGCTCTTTAAATTCCTTGTATTCGAATTGGTCGAGAAAGGAAGTTGTACACACAAACTCTTGCATGAATCAGGAATATAGCCATGTTGACCTTTAATTGTTGCACAATTCTCCAAATATATTGAAGTAACATGAAGATATGGAATCAAACTGCTATAAGCAAGCTACTGTGGTCTCCAAGTAAACAAAAGGAAAACTTTGGATTACTTGGGTCCATATCTACTATATAAAGAAGCAAGATGTACTCGCAATGGAGATTCCAAAGCAAGCTTCTTGGATAGTTAGGAAAATAATAAACACAAGGAAGCACTGGTTAGTCCTAGCCAACTGTACTCAGCTGATCAAACATGGAAAGTTTCACATCCAAACATCATACAAGGCTTTAAGAGAAGTTATAAATGTTCCTCGGAGGAATCTTGTCTGTCATAGTGCTGCCAGCCCCAAACGTGTATTTATCCTATGGCTGGCTTTACTTGGAAGACTGAGAACTCAAGATATTCTATTAAGATGGGGCATTGATGTTGATGGTATATGTGTACTCTGCAAGACTTGTCTTGAAACTCAAAATCATATTTTGTTCAAAGTTCAAACTGCAGCTTCTCAAAGAGCCTTTGACAGAGTGTGTTGAACTGGTTGAAATGCAACAGAACTTTCATGAATTGGGAGCAGGAATGGAGATGTATACACTTGGTAATAAATTTAAAAAATCTAATCAGGAAAAAAAGAATGTTACTAACATCGTCTTTTTACATTTGGGTTAAGTTAGAATGGGAAAACTCTCATGGAGCACTTTACTCCTTTAGTGAGTTTACCTAGCTCATGGGATTAGTCAAGGCAATGAGTTTCGGATAATTGAGGGTTAATCGAGAAAAAAAAAAAAAGAAGTAGTAAATTTAGCTTTCAAACAATATAGAGCACATGGTCAGACATGTTGAAAGAGTCTGATTTGGCTGTTACATGCATGTTAACGTACTGCTATAAAACAATCAAGAGGAAGTGTAACATCCTCTGTTTCGCTCATTCCAAAAGGCAACCATGCTACTTTTCACTTTTCTAAATATCACTTGATTGCCTCGTTCCAATTTTCACATGCAAATTGAGCTGACAAAATTCTGAATACAAGTTATCAGCGATAACTTCAGGTGTGTCGAGACCCTCGGCATACCAAAACGAGAACAGACAAAAAATAGAACAGAAGAAGCCAGTGAATAATGTATGCAAGATTGAAATATACCAAGACAAAAAACCTAACCTCTAAAGATCCTACTCTAAATGCATCAAACATGAAGAAATTTCCGCAAGATTTCAGCAAGTCTTTCCTGTAGATGGTTTAATCACTCTGTAGCCTAGCAATATATTGGTCATAGTATTTTGCAGCCCGTTCCATATCTCCAAGCTCGGTATAACAATCAGCTATTGCTCCATAAGCTTCCGTGCTCCCGGAATCCTCTCCATTTCTTGATGAGATATCAAGAACCATATAGTGATATTCAATGGCTTCCTTGTACTTGCCCTGCCTTTGTAGTGATGCCCCTGAGAAAGAGATAAAGTTTTGAGGGTCATTACATTCTGACACGCGCATATACAAGAGAGAAACAGCAGCAGTTTGTATGTCTGAATAAAGTTTCTTTGTAGGCTATCTTGCTTCAAGGACCAACATTTACTGAATCTCTAAATCTAACTTCTAGCAGTATTTTACATTTTCTTTAGCAGATTAAAAAGAAAAATAAGCCAAAAAATCAACATGACCCTGTGACACCAAGAAATTAGGATTAAATGACAACAAGGAAGATGGTGAATGTAGAAACAATACCTACTGAACATAACTTTTACAAGTTCTTTGTTACCTAGCAAAGTTCCATGCAAGGAAATATAAGGCGAAACTGAACAAGGAGATCTCACATACCTAATCCTCTTGCTGCCTTCTTTTCCTCTATAGGATCATTTACATTCTGTGCAAGCTCAAGAGCTGTTTTAAACTCCACAAATGCCTTTTCTGGGGCTTGATGTCTCAGAAAATTCTTTCCATTTTTCAAGTGATATATTAATTCCTCCTTTCTTGGATCAACAATCACTTCACTTTCTGCAATCTTGGCACCAACGGGAGCATAACTTAAGCTAGGTGCATAGGACTCTATTTTAGCTTGCCTTCTTAGCGCCGCATTGATCTGGCGGAGCTGCTCATTCAACCGCTGCAGTTCCGCTTTTCTCTGACGTGCAACTAGTCCTGAAAGTACAATTAAAAATGTGTACACACACGTCCTTGTGGTCAAAAGGTGGGAGAAAAAAATTAAACCAAGAAAGGCAATGATCCAACACTGAGAGGATCAATACACAATTAAGAGAGATGAGAAAGAATAGATAAGATAAGTTTATTGTAGTGAAGACATTTTGAGAACTAGATCTCATTAATCCCTACATCAACTCCCTCGTTTCACATAAACACATTATGCTGTTATACTAAGAACTCAGAACCGACTCAAAGTTGAAAGTTTTTTCTACAAACAACTGATTCAACAAACAACCATTTCAAATTTCCGTACTTTATGCCAAACAAAAATGGAAAAAAAAGAAAGAAAGAGGAATTCCTTAGACACTGAGCACAAACCGCTCCATTTCCACTATTTTCTCTCAGCCTGCTTAAAGCACCTTTCTGAATAGACATTTTTTTGGATAAGTTCTTGAATTGTCCCAAAGACAACTTAGTAAGTATGGACTACAAAGTGCAACGGGCACAAATGGAGCAGAATGGATATTGAGGATCCATATGCCGACCTCAATAGGTTTGGGATTGAGGCATAGTTTTTGTATAGGCCATATTGGGAAATCCACATAGTATAGTCGTCCCCCGAAATAATAAATGGCAAATGTATATTTTTTATATAATAACAACAACAAGAACAACGACAAACCCAGTATCTCACAAGTGGGGTTTGAGGAGGGTAGGGTCGGGATCTGAGGAGGGTAGGGTGTATGCAGACTTTACCTTGTGTGTGGTACAGAGGCTGCTTTTTATATACCCTTCGCTCAAGAAAAGCATTTTCAAAACAGGTTTGAGATAGACAATAGTAAAAAAGCTATGATGAAAGTACTAAAGAAAAGAAAAGTATTGGCAACAAAATAGTAAAGATAATTAAAGTAAAGGAAACAACAGTAATAATGTAATTGAATAATAATAATAATAATAATAATAATAATAATAATAATAATAATAATATTGACAAGGAGAATAGGGAGCAGATAAGGTGATCTAAACTAGATACATGCTCTCCCACAAAAAAGAGAGGAATCGCTCGACTACCTACTAACCTTCTACCCTAATCCTCGACCTTCATGGTCTCCTATCTAGGATCATGTCCTCGGTGAGCTGGAAATATGTCATGTCCTACCTAATCGCTTCTCCCCAATTCTTCATCGGTCTATCTCTAGTTCTCCTTAGACCTATCACTGCCAACCTCTCACACCTCCTCACTTGGTCCTCTTCACATGCCCGAACCATCTCAGTCTCGTTTCCCGTATCTTGTCCACCACAAATGCCACTCTCACCTTACCCTATATATCTTCATTTCTAATCTTATCCCTCCTAGTATGCCCACACATCCATCTAAGCATCCTCATTTCCGTTACTGACATCTTCTGAACATGTGAGTTCTTGACTGGCCAACATTCTGTCCCATACAACATAGTTGGTGTAACATCCACACGACAAAACTCACCTTTAAGTCTTAGTGGCACATTCTTATCACCTCAGACACCGGATGTGAGCTTCCATTTCATCCACCCTACTCCAGTACGATGTGTGACATCATCGTCGATCTCCCCGGATTATTAACTAAGATACTTGAAGCTTCCTCTCTTAGGGATGACTTGTGTACCAATCCTCAACTCCACATCCGCCTCATTAATGTACAATATACATATAATCTACATACTTTATATATAATCAGTATATATTTTCTATATATTTAGCTAGCGGCTGTAATTATTTTTGGCCGAGCAATTAAATGTGTTAAAAGTCATTCTTATAGCTTATGGAATCTGTAATATACTGTTGTTGGCCATTGTCACGACCAGACATAGGGAATGCTGATTGCAGTTTTAAACCCCATGCATTAAATAATATTTTCATCAAGTGTTTTGGCGGAGGAACTGCTGAATGAAATGGCCTCGTTAATCCTGGATCCTGCACAGGCCTCAATGTACTTAATGCATCAGAAAGCCTTTAACTTCTTTTCATTGAATTCAAATTCTGTCTCAATGTGCATGTAATAAACTTGAGCTTTGTGAAGAATTACAGGAATGGGAGAGACACACAACTGGTCTCATGACCTCATGTACGTTGCTTGCTTGTGCAATTTCTCGAATACCTCGATTAATAAGAGTAGTTTCTGCATAATATGGGAACTAATTTGATGTGCAGTTTATGTTCATGCTCTATGGTTAACTTGGGGTCTATGATTTAGAGTTACATCTAACCACAATGACTTTCTGTCCTTTCAAAGTTGAAAGCCCCAAAAAATGCAATAAAACAATGGCAGCGACAAACTTAAAGTACCTTACCTCCCACTGTGGCCCCAACGAGGGCAACAAGCAGCAATAATGGCATATTGAAGACAGAAGAAGTATCAGCTTCGCATGTTTGAGCCAAGGCTTCTAAAGGTGAAGTCATCATCAATGCATTAGTCATGATTAATGTTGTTGCAGGGTATCTGAACTGCAAAATTTCCTGCACGTGTATAACAATTGAAATTGAATAAGAAAAGGAAGCTAATAAATTTACTCAGCTAGTAGCGTTTTGCTATAATTACTGATTGAATACCTTGCATATTCCACTAGAATTACATGGTTTTTATCGACTCAAACATAATAAAAATAGAACAGAGCAAGCGAAGGAAAATGCACATAGCTAATGAATGGTTTAGAGAAATTGTAGTAAAATGAGAAGTCAGAATGTCAGTCTACGGCATGTCTTCCCCAGATTTCATGATTTTGCAGTGGAATTTAGGTAGTGCCAAGACATATGGATAAGCTTTTAAAAGAGAGTATCCTATAAAAACCTTTGACATTTTAGCTTTATTTCCAGTGAATATGAATCTTCACAAACTAAATTTGAAACCATATCATACTTCCATCACCTAACAGAAGTTGTGATATTAACAATCCAAAAGACAAAAGTTGTGATATTTCTTTGAGATATTAAACACTTTGACATTAACTACAATCAATCTGTTGTAGTCTCCTCAGTGAATAATTCACACAAGAAAACCGTTCTTTCAATGGTATCGAAGCATTTTTGCATCGCAAAGTAGCATGATTACATATGCTTTGAACACAATGAAATCTTTTCTATGTTTCTCTTTTAATCTTTTTTTAATAACAAATCATAGATCAAGGACCTTTTTCTGTTCTTTTCTTCTTTTTTAAACATACCCTACAGGGACTTAGTCAAAATTGAGAAGTTTCTCTAAAATATGTTAAATATGAAGTGAATTCTTCACTTCCTCCAGTAGAAAGTTTCATCAAAACCAACAGTAATTGTAAAAACCAGACTTTCAACATTCCCAAAAAAGGCCAAGACCAAAGCATTGCTTAACAATCGAAACTAACAAAAGAAGCAATTTTGCAATAGACCCACGAATTAAAAGCTTGAAATAAGTAAACCCAAAATCCTAAAATTGAAAATTCAGTCACCTTGAAATCAATGTCAATGCATTTTGGAGCTTTCTTGATATGTTTCTTACTGAGCTGCCCAGACTCGAGGGTCGTCAAAAAAATGCATTTGAGAGGACCAGCTTTGGGTAAATGAGGGGAAGGATTCTGTGAAAGAAGCCATTGCTTCAACATCATCGTCATCTTCTTACAGAATTGCTTCAGTTTCTGATGATTTTTTCTTTTGTGTGATAAATTGGGCTGTGCGGATAAGATTGCCGTTTCCTTTTTACTTGTGCGGATAATAAAATGGTTGTAGATTAACCAAGTATTTAGCAGCAAATGTCAACTTAATTAACAGTTGTTCAAGCTTAATTTGAGTATGTCATGTTTACTTCTTCTCCACTGTATCTTTTAACCCAAAAAAAGACGTTGGATTTTGCCCCCATCTATGTCAGCTACTAGATAAACATTTTTTTAAATAAAAAAGATCCTTTTTTTTATTAAATTTAATCGGCTTTGTGGTTGAGGGGGTATGACACAAATCCTTAACATGAGTATATTAATAACTAAAAAAGTGAAAATATAAAGGACGACGACATAATACTTTATCTAGCTCTCATTTTTACTTCCGTTAGGTTTGTTTGGAAAGCCACCCGAAAATTGAAATTGGTGTAATTACACAGTCTAGTAATTACACAATATAGTAATTACGACGACCTGTTTGTTTGTAGAACATCCCAAAATCCGGCCTTACAAATGCATGAGCATCTGCTAAAGAGTGCAATTATAATACAACATATGTCTGCAATATAAAATAGATAGGATAAAGTAAATAAATAACATGGAGACTCTGAGGGCTGCGGTACGTAGCATAGAAAGTAACTCACCATAAAGTTCCCTCAGCAGTTGCGCCTACACGCCAAGATGACCATCGAATAAACCTGTCAGATCCTGCACATTTTGTGCAGAAGTGTAACATGAGTACGTAAATCGACGCGTACCGAATAAGTATTTAGCCTAACCCTAGAGAAGTAGTGACAAGGGGTCGACATCGATATTTACTAGTGGTCCAATAAATAAAATACAGGAATCATAAGCAGGTATGAAATACAACAAGATCAATAGGGCAAGGAACAATAGATAACAAAATCCATTAGCAAAATATCATCAGTATAAAATCCCCAGGTGCCACGTGCTATCTCAACAAATAAGAAATATCAATTAAATATCCGATCTCAGGTCATAGAAGAATATCATGAAATTTCCAAGTTCAATCAAGAGAGTGATCTCGTGGATATTCGGACTCCTAACGATTTTACGCACGAGTTATGCCGAGGTTGTTCGGCCCGATCCATATAGTCGTGTGTGTGTATATATATATATATATATAGCCGAGGCGTTCGGCCCAATCCACATGAATAGCGAAAACTCTTCGGATTTGCAAATTATGTATTTACAACTTCAGGGTAAACCCATAAAAGAATATATTCCCATCAATGATTAATAGTACGCCAAATCTCTAGATAATGAAGCTCGATTTAACATAATCTTTAACCAAATTCTTACTTATTAATTCAAGCAATTTAAACTAGCAAATTGAGTTCAAATAGTGCAAGTAATAGCAATAAATGTATACGTCCACCTCGCGCATACGTAGCCCCCACAACAAGTAGCACATAACAAATATACACATAGGGGGTAGTTTCCCCCTCACATGATTAGACATGAGACTTACCTCGCTCTGAAGTTCCATAACCGGCTTCAATGCCCCTCTAACACCTTAACCAATGCCCATCGATCCGAAACTAGTCAAACAACGTGCAAATCAATCAAAATATACTCCAATGCTTATAATTTAACAATTCATAACAATCCTCAACTCCGCTTGAAAAGTCAACAAGTCAACCCTCGGGCCCACGTACCCCGATTCCGAAATTTTTGAAGATAAACATTACTCACAACACCACGAACTCAAATATATAATTTATTCTCAATTCAATGACCAATTTCGTGGTCAAAATCTAAGAATATCAAATTAGAGGTTTTCTCCTAAAACCCCACAATTTCCCTAAATTTTCATTTTAAATCCATATATAATCCTTGTATATAACTTACAACAAGTAGGAATAACTTACCTTATGATATATGGCGAAAATGGTCTTTAAGAATCACCCCAAATCGCCCTACATGTGCTCCAAGAGCTTAAAAGTGAAGAAATAAACTCAAAATTCCGAAATTAGATGTTTAATACACCTGCCAGGCCTCCTTCTTCGCGATCGCGGCCAAAATCCCGCGATCGTGTAACGACCCGGCCGGTCGTTTTAAGAATTAACGCCCCGATCCCCTATTTAACTGTTTTCCCCGTGTTTGTTTCTGCTATTGTGAGTTGCCGGGAGGAATTTGTGGGAGTTTCGGAGAGTTTTGGGACACTTAGTCCCTACATGAGAGCTTAAGTTTTGGAAATTTGACCGTAGTTAGAACAGTGTGAAGACAGCCTCGGAATGGAATTTCGATGGTTCCGTTAGCTCCGTTGGGTGATTTCGGGTTTAGGAGCGTGTTTGGATTGTGTTTTGGAGGTCCGTAGCTAATTTAGGCTTGAAATGCCGAAAGTTGAAATTTTGAAGTTTCCGGTTCGATAGTGAGATTTTGATCGGAGGATCGGAATGGAATTCCGGAAGTTAGAGTAGCTCCGTAGTGTTGAATGTGACGTGTGTGCAAAATTTCAGGTCATTCGGACGAGGTTTGATAGACTTTTTGATCGAAAGCGTATTTTGAGAGTTTTGAAGTTCTTAGGCTTGAATTCGATGCTAATTGGTTATTTTGATGTTGTTTGAGGTGTTTTGAGGATTGGTATAAGTTTGGGTAGTGGTATATGTCTTGTCTGTGCTTTTGGTTGAGATCCCGGGGGCCTCGGGATGATTTCGGGTGGTTAACGGAAAGGTTTGGAGTTGAGAGTTGCAGCTGAAGCTTCAAGGCTGCTGTCATAACCGCACCTGCGGCTTGGGGACCGCAGGTGCGAGACCGCAGAAGCAGTTTGAGGCAAAAGGCAATTGACCGCAGATGCGGTCAGGGCACCGCAGAAGCGGCACCGCATCTGCAGTAAAGCAGTCGCAGGTGCAGATATCCCCCTTTAATGAAATGTCGCATATGCGACCGGGTCTTCGCAGAAGCGGCACCGCAGATGCGGTTTCACTGGGCAAAAAAGGGACAAAATCGAGTGTTTAGTTCAAAGCTTGGAAAAATCAAATTGGAGCTCGGGGTAGGGCGACTTTGTGGGGTTTTTGAAGAGAAGATCATTGGGTAACAATTCCTCATCCCTTTCTAGTTGTATTCCACTAATCTATTGTTAGTTTTATCATTTAATTTCGGATTGGAGATGAAAATTGGGAAAAAATTGGAAGAAAGTTCGTAGACCTAGAATTCAAATTTTGATTGGGAATTTGACCTTGGATTTGGATAATTTTGGTATGCATGAACTCGTGAGAGTATGAGAATTCTGAAAATATAAATTTTACCCGATTCCGAGACGTGGGCCCGAGGGACGTTTTGGTCATTTTACCTAATTTTGCGTATTAGCTTAGAATTTATTTGCAGAATCAGTTACTTGAAGTGTTATTTACATTATGCAATTGAATTGAATAGATTTGGGCCATTTGGAGTCGAATACTCGTGGCAAGAACGTGGTTTCGGGTTGATTTGGAGCTGGTTCGAGGTAAGTGGCTTGTCTAACCTTGTGTGGGGGAAACTCCCCTTAGGATTTGGTATTATTGATGTTTGAAATGCCTTGTACGTAAGGTGACGAGTGCGTACTTGTGCTAATTGTTGAAAAATCCAGTTTCCATTAAGTACTTAGAATTGTGTTTTCCTTTCCGTTTATACTACTTGCAAGTTAAGCCTGTTATTAGCTTAGGGAAGTATGTCTAATTGATTTAACTGCTTATTTGTTCTACTGCCCTATTTGAATTATGTGCAGCATGCTAGGTTAGAAATACCTGCTTTACCTTGGTGTGAAATTTGATTGAATTGAGTATTCTTCTTGTTGCTGCTGTGTATTTACTTTGGGACTACGGGGCGGTATCCCGGGAGATCCCCCTGTATGTTTACTTTGGGACTACGGATTTGTATTCCGGGAGATCCCCCTGCACTTTTACATTGGAACTACGGGATTGCACCTGGTAGATTCCTCCAGTATTGAGTATTTATATTTGGGACTACGGATGTGGTATTCCGATAGATCCCCGTGCGTTTATGAGTTGGACTACCGGACTGCACCCGGGAGATCCACTGGATATTATATTTGGGGACTACAGGACGGTATCCTGGGAGATCCCCCGGTTGTTATCTCTGCGTTGAGCTGTATTTGTTTTTCCGTGATTACTTTGTTTCTATTAAAGTTGCTATTGTTCTTCTATCTTATGTTACATTTTTATTGTTGCACTTAAGTATACGGTTTTATTCTACACTGTTATTATATATTGTATTTTCTTTTACCTCAATAGGGCCCTGAACTTCCTTGTCACTACTGGACCGAGGTTAGGCTTGACACTTACTGAGTACCGCTGTGGCGTACTCATGCCCTTCATGCGCATGTTTTTCATGTGCAGATCCAGAAACTGCGACTCAGACTTATCAGGCTTGAGGCGAGGCGCTTGTAGAGACTCCGAGGTATATCTGCCGCGTCCGCAGACCGAAGAGTCCCTTTCTACTCTTGCTTTAAGTATTAGCCCTTCTATATTTCCTTTCTTTGTTAGATATTCTGGAGTTAGATACTATTAGACATTCAAACGCTTGTGATCATGAGATTCTGGGTTTTGGGAAATGTTATTAGTTTCGAGAGTTGATATTGTGTATGTCGAGCGGCATTTCAAACACTGTTTTATTTCTCTATTTCGGTTTTAATCTATTTCTTCCGCAAGTTTGCTTATTTTTCCACATTATTAGGCTTACCTAGTCATAGAGACTAGGTGCCGTCACGATGGTTCACGGAGGGCGAACCAGGGTCGTGACAAGTTGGTATCAGAACACTAGGTTCATAGGAGTCATGAATCACAAGCCGATTTATTAGAGTCTCGCGGATCGGTACGGAGACGTCTGTAATTATCTACGAGAGGCTATGTAACTGTTAGGAAAATTCCACTTCATTTGATTTCCTTGTCGTGCGAGATTTTGATATCACTGTTCTAAACTTCTGTTTTCTATTCTCTCACAGATGGTGAGGACACGTGCTACCCGAGATGATCAGGCACCCGCGCCCCCTACTGGAGCCGTCAGAGGCCGGGGCTGGGGTAGAGGTCGAGGACATGCTCGTGGTGCAGCCAGAGCACCCGTGCAAGCTGCCACCGAGGTGCCACCAGCAGTTCCAGCCGGAGTCCAGACACCTGATACGTCTGCCACTACTACTCCAACACTCCAGGAGACCCTGGCGCAGTTTATGACTATGTACACCACTCTAGCTCAGGCAGGGTTGCTTCCCCTTGCTGCAGCTACATCCCAGGTCGGGGGAGGAGCACAGACTCCCGCCGCCCGCACTCCTGAGCAGCGAGTGCATGTTGATCAGGTTCCAGAGATTATCCCTGCACAGCCGGTAGCCCCAGCTCAGCCCGAGGAGAGGGCAATAGCTTCAGAGAAGGAGCAGAAGAGGCTTGAGAGGTTTAAGAAGTATCAACCTCCTATATTCAGCGGACTAGCCTCAGATGATGCTCTTGGATTTCTAGAGGAGTGCTACCGTATCCTCTGTACCATGGGTATATCAGGATCGAGCAGGGTTTCCTTCACTACCTTCCAGCTTGGAGGAGCCGCTTATCAGTGGTGGCGTGCTTATGAGTTAGACAGTCCAAATGAGGCAGCTTCCCAGACTTGGGCTCAGTTTTCAGATATGTTCACAAGAGAGTATGTTCCTCAGAGCCTCAAGGACACTTGGCATGCAGAGTTTGAGCACTTGCGCCAGGGTATTATGACTGTCTCGGAGTATGCTGTCCGTTACACCGACTTGGCTAGACATGCACCAGCCTTGGTTTCTACGGTTCGCGAGAAGGTTCACTGGTTTATTGAGGGGCTTATTCCCAGCATCAGGTCTAGCATGGCTCGTGAGTTAGAGATGGATATTTCTTATCAGCAGGTAGTGAGCATTGCTAGGAGGATTGAGGGTATGCATGCTAGGGATAGAGAGGAGAGGGAGGCCAAGAGGTCTCGAGAGTCGGGCCATTATTCTGGTGCCCGTGCCCCAGCTGCAGGTCGTCATGGTGGGGGTTATATGAGTCGCCCCGTTCATTCAGCTCTTCCAGCAGCCAGTGGTATTCCAGCTTCACCTAGGCCTCAGGAGCCTTATTATGCGCCTCCAGTATCTAGTGCGCCTCCTGCACGGGGTGCTTCCAGTGGTCAGTCCAGCAGATTGGCCCGAGCCAGTCACAGCCGCCACGTCCTCCCAGATCTTGTTTTGAGTGTGGTGACACACACCATATGGTGAGGGATTGCCCCAAACTTAGGAGGGGTGCACCTCCACAGACTTCTCAGCCACAGCATGCCCCACAAAATTCTCAGGCTATGACCACAGCACCAGTTGCTACCCCACCTGCCCAGCCAGCTAGAGGTGGAGGTCGAGGAGGTAGAGGTCGCCCTCGAGGGGGAGGCCAGGACAGATACTATGCCCTTCCTGCCCGTACTGAGGCTGTCGCCTCCGATTCTGTCATCACAGGTACTATTTTGGTCTGTCACAGAGATGCATCGATTCTATTCGATCCAGGCTCCACTTATTCTTATGTGTCTTCTTATTTTGCTATGCATTTGGGTGTATCTCGGGATTCATTGAGTTCCCCTGTTTATGTTTCTACTCCTGTGGGAGATTCTCTTGTTGTGGATCGCATTTATTGGTCGTGTTTGATTGCCCTTAGTGGTTTTGAGACCAGAGCCGATTTGTTATTGCTCAGCATGTTAGACTTTGATGTTATTCTAGGCATGGATTGGTTGTTGCCCCATTATGCTATTCTTGATTGTCACGCCAAAACCGTGACGCTAGCTATGCAAGGTGTACTGCGTGTTGAGTGGAAGGGTACCTTAGATCATACTTCCAGTAAAGTTATTTCATTCCTTAAGGCTCAGTGTATGGTTGAGAAGGGGTGTGACGCGTATCTAGCTTATGTGAGAGATGTCAGTATTGATACCCCTACAGTTGATTCAGTCCAGTAGTATGGGATTTCTCTGATGTGTTTCCAGCTGACCTTCCGGGCATGCCGCCCGATAGAGATATTGATTTTGGCATTGATCTGTTGCCGGGAACTCAGCCCATTTCTATTCTCCATACCGTATGGCTCCTCCTAAGTTGAAGGAGTTGAAGGAGTAGTTACAGGAATTGCTTGATAAGGGGTTTCATTCGGCCCAGTGTATCACATTGGGGTGCTCCTATCTTATTTATGAAGAAGAAGCATGGTTCTATGCGTATGTGTATTGATTATCGCCAGCTGAACAAGGTTACAGTGAAGAACCGCTATCCTTTGCCTCGTATTGATGACCTGTTTGATCAGTTACAAGGTGCTCGTGTGTTTTCTAAGATTGACTTTCGTTCAGGCTATCATCAGTTGAAGATTCGGGAGCCAGATATCCCGAAGATTACCTTCAGGACTCGGTATGGTCATTACGAGTTCCTTGTTATGTCATTTGGGCTGACCAATGCCCCAGAAGCTTTCATGCATATGATGCACAGTGTATTCCGGCCATATCTTGACTCATCCGTTATTGTCTTTATTGATGACATTCTGGTATATTCCCGGATGGAAGATCATGAGCGGCACCTGAGGACAGTGCTCCAGACCTTGAGAGAGAAGAAATTATATGCTAAGTTCTCGAAATGTGAGTTTTGGCTGGATTTCGTGGCATTCTTGGGTCACGTGGTTTCAAGTGAGGGTATTCAGGTGGATCCGAAGAAAGTAGAGGCAGTGCAGAGTTGGCCCAGACCATCCTCAGCTACAGAGATTCGCAGTTTTCTTGGCTTGGCGGGTTATTACCGTCGATTTGTTCAGGGGTTTTCATCTATTGTAGCACCAATGACCAGGCTGACCCAGAAGGGTGCTACCGTTCCAGTGGACGGAAGAGTGTGGGGAGAGCTTTCAGAAGCTCAATACAGCTTTGACTACAGCCCCAGTTTTGATATTGCCTACCGGTTCGGGGTCTTATACTGTCTATTGTGATGCCTCGAGGGTTGGCCTTGGAGCGGTATTGATGCAGGACGGTAGGGTGATTGCCTACACGTCCAGACAGTTAAAGGTTCACGAGAAGAATTATCCTGTCCATGATCTCGAGTTAGCTGCCATTGTTCACGCCTTGAAGATCTGGCGTCATTATTTGTACGGTGTGCCTTGTGAGATTTATACTGATCACCGGAGTTTGTAGCATCTGTTCGAGCAGAAGGACCTTAATTTGCGCCAGAGAAGGTAGTTAGAGCTGCTGAAGGACTATGATATCACTATTTTGTATCAGCCAGGCAAGGCCAATGTGGTGGCCGATGCTTTGAGTCGCCGGGCAGAGAGTTTGGGGAGTTTGGCTTATTTACCAGCAGCAGAGAGGCCCATGGCGATGGATGTTCAGGCCTTAGCCAGCCAGTTTGTGAGGTTGGATCTTTCGGAGCGCAGTCGGGTTCTAGCTTGCGTGATCTCTCGGTCTTCCTTGTTTGATCGTATCCGGGAGCGTCAGTTTGATGACCCTCATTTGCTTGTCCTCAAGGACAAGGTGTTGCATGGCGATGCTCGAGATGTGACTATTGGTGATGACGGAGTGTTGAGGATGCAGGGTCGAGTTTGTGTACCCAATGTTGATGGGCTTCGGGAGTTGATCCTAGAGGAGGCCCATAGCTTGCGGTATTCCATTCATCCGGGTGCCGCGAAGATGTATCAGGATTTGAGACAGCACTATTGGTGGAGGCGGATGAAGAAAGATATAGTTGGGTTTGTAGCTCGGTGCCTTAATTGTCAGCATGTGAAGTATGAGCACCAGCAACCGCGTGGATTGCTTCAGCAGATAGAGATTCCGGAGTGGAAGTGGGAGCGGATCACCATGGACTTCGTATCTGGGCTCCCACGGACTTTGAGGAAGTTCGATGCCATTTGGGTTATTGTGGATCGGCTGACCAAGTCCGTGCATTTCATTCCTGTGTGTACTACCTATTCTTCGGAGCGGTTGGCGGAGATTTATATCCGGGAGATTGTCCGTCTGCATGGTATTCCAGTTTCCATCATTTCAGACAGAGGTACTCAGTTCACATCGCGATTCTAGAGAGCCGTACAACATGAGTTAGGTACTCGGGTGGAGTTGAGCACAACATTTCACCCTCAGACGGACGGACAGTCCGAGCGCACTATTCAAATTCTTGAGGATATGCTTCGTGCATGTGTGATTGAGTTCGGAGGGTCTTGGGATCAGTTCTTGCCATTGGCGGAGTTTGCCTACAACAACAACTATCAGTCCAGCATTCAGATGGCGCCGTATGAGGCTTTATATGGTAGGCGGTGCAGATCCCCGGTGGGTTGGTTTGATCCGGGTGAGGCTAGATTACAGGGCACAGACCTGGTTCAGGATGCTTTGGAGAGGGTCAAGGTGATTCAGGATAGACTACGTACAGCCCAGTCCAGACAGAAGAGTTATGCGGACCGGAAGGTTCGTGATGTTTCCTACATGGTTGGAGAGCGGGTTCTGCTTCGGGTTTCGCCTATGAAGGGCGTTATGACATTTGGGAAGAAGGGGAAGCTGAGTCCGAGGTTTATTGGCCCTTTTGAGATATTGAGGTGTGTTGGGGAGGTCGCCTATGAGCTTGCCTTACCTCCCAGCCTGGCAGGAGTTCACCCGGTATTTCATGTTTCGATGCTCCGGAGGTATCACGGTGACCCGTCGCACGTGTTGGATTTTAGTTCAGTCCAGTTGGACAAGGATCTATCTTATGTTGAGCAGCCAGTCACGATATTGGACAGGCAGATTCGAAAGCTGAGGTTAAAGAACATTGCATCTGTGAAGGTTCAGTGGCGGGGTCAGCCGGTCGAGGAGGCGACCTGGGAGACCGAGCAGGATATGCGCAGCCGTTACCCTCATCTTTTCACTACTTCAGGTATGTCTCTATGCTCGTTCGAGGATGAACAAATGTTTAAGTGTGGGAGGATGTAACGACCCGGACGGTCGTTTTAAGAATTAACGCCCCGATCCCCTATTTAACTGCTTTCCCCATGTTTGTTTCTGCTATTGTGAGTTGCCGAGAGGAATTTTTAGGAGTTTCGGAGAGTTTTGGGACACTTGGTCCCTAAAAGAGAGCTTAAGTTTTGGAAATTTGACTGTAGTCAGAACAGTGTGAAGACGGCCTCGGAATGGAATTTCGATGGTTCCGTTAGCTCTGTTGGGTGATTTCGATTTTAGAAGCGTGTTCGGATTGTGTTTTGGAGGTCCGTAGCTAATTTAGGCTTGAAATGCCGAAGGTTGAAATTTTGAAGTTTCCGATTCGATAGTGAGATTTTGATCCGAGGGTCAAAATGCAATTTCGCAAGTTGGAGTAGCTCCGTAGTGTTGAAAGTGACGTGTGTGCAAAATTTCAGGTCATTCGGACGAGGTTTGATAGACTTTTTGATCGAAAGCGTATTTTGAGAGTTTTGAAGTTCTTAGGCTTGAATTCGATGCTAATTGGTTGATTTGTTGTTGTTTGAGGTGTTTTGAGGATTTGTATAAGTTTGGGTAGTGGTATATGTCTTCGGTGCTTTTGGTTAAGGTCTCGGGGGCCTCGGGATGATTTCGGGTGGTCAACGGAAAGGTTTGGAGTTGAGAGTTGCAGGTGAAGCTTCAAGGCTGTTGTCATAACTGCACCTGCGGTTTGGGGACCGCAGGTGCGAGACCGTAGAAGCGGTCGAGCAACCGCAGAAGCGGTTTGAGGCAAAAGGCAATTGACCGCAGATGCGGTCAGGGCACCGTAGAAGCGGCACTGCATCTGCGGTAAAGCAATCGCAGGTGCAGATATCCCCCTTTAATGAAATGTCGCAGATGCGACCGGGTCTTCGCAGAAGCGGGACCGCAGGTGCGGTCCCAGGACCGCAGATGCGGTTTCACTGGGCAGAAAAGGGACAGAATCGAGGGTTTAGTTCAAAACTTGGAAAAATCAAATTGGAGCTCGGGGTAGGGCAATTTTGTGGGGTTTTTGAAGAGAAGATCATTGGGTAACAATTCCTCATCCCTTTCTAGTTGTATTCCACTAATCTATTGTTAGTTTTATCATTTAATTTCAAATTGGAGATGAAAATTAGAGAAAAATTGGAAGAAAGTTCTTAGACCTAGAATTCGAATTTTGATTGGGAATTTGACCTTGGATTTGGATAATTTTGGTATGCACGAACTCGTGAGAGTATGAGGATTCTGAAAATATAAATTTTACCCGATTCCGAGACGTGGGCCTGAGGGGCGTTTTGGTTATTTTACCAAATCTCGCTTATTAGCTTAGAATTTATTTGTAGAATCAGTTACTTGAAGTGTTATTTACATTATGCAATTGAATTGAATAGATTTGGACCATTTGGAGTCGAATACTCGTGGCAAGAACGTGGTTTCGGGTTAGTGGCTTGTCTAACCTTGTGTGGGGGAAACTCCCCTTAGAATTTGGTATTATTGATGTTTGAAATGCCTTGTACGTAAGGTGACGAGTGCGTACTTGTGCTAATTGTTGAAAAATCCAGTTTTCATTAAGTACTTAGAATTGTGTTTTCCTTTCCGTTTATACTACTTGCAAGTTAAGCCTGTTGTTAGCTTAGGGAAGCATGTCTAATTGATTTAACTACTTATTTGTTCTACCGCTGATGTTTAAACGTCCATACCACACAAGAGGGGGGGTGATTTGTGTGGTACCCAATTTTTGCTTAAGTTGTTTATGGAAGGACATGGTTCTTCTAGGTGCTCCAACTACTACTGTTTGCGGAATAATAAATACTGAAAATAAAGAACACAGATATTTTTACGTGGAAAACACCTGGCTCAAAAGGTGAAAAAACCACGACCTACTACTCAGTAGGATTTTCCCAAACTTCCACTAAAATCACTAAGCCAAAACAGCATTTACAAAAACTCTTTTGTAAACCTAAGGATTAACTCTAATCCCGTTGTGGCACACAGCCTCAACTGTTGCGACAACTTCAAGTTAGCTATAACTTGAACACTCTAGGTACCTAATACAATTGCTTCTATGAAAGCTGAAAGGTACAATTTTCAAACACCTACTACAATAGAACTAGAATAAAAGATAGACACAATGTAAGTGGTTCTTCTATCTCGTTCAAGTAGCTTCAGGAGTGCACACTCAAATCACACATAAATTGCTTGCAAAATCGCCTTGATCTTTTGCTCTCAATTTAGTTTAACTTCTGCGTATGTGCAAAACCTGTAAAAGAGAACAACACTGTCATTTAATAGGTTAGTAATCAGAGTTTGATTGGGACTCAATTACTGCTCTTCTATCGTAGAAGAGTTCATGATAATCTCAAACTCTAACACTATCTTTATCCTAGATTGTGTTCTCTTCATATAAGGAGACTTTCT
>NW_017673270.1:0-24722 GCF_001879085.1 Nicotiana attenuata
GGCGTTGAGGTCACAACAATGTCTAAGTACGTTGTGAATGGTTATAAGTTTCATACAGAGGATTGCTCTAAAAATAAAAATAGCAACAACAGTGGGGTGTGGGTTCAAGGTGGTGATGGCAACCAAGTTGGAGATATTGATTATTATGATCGCTATGATCCTTTCATAATTGCACATAATGTTAGGCAAGTATATTATGCTCCTTATCCATTGCGGCGGGATAAGTCCGATTGGTGGGTTGTAATAAAAACTAAGCCTGTAGGTAGGGTGGAAGTCGAGAATGTGTTAGATGTTGCATATCAAAACGATATCTCCAGTGTTCACCAAATAGTGGACGAACTTTTAGAAAATGATTTGGAACATCCTGAACACATATTGGAAGAAGTTGATATAAATGAAGTAAGAATTATAGAAAATGAGGAAGAAGAATCAACTGATAAAGCTCAAACTAGTGAGGAAGAAGAATTCTCGGACGAGGAACAATACGTCGATGAGCTTTAAAAAGTTGGTTTCTTTAATAACACTCGTTTATAGCTAGTTTCTTTATATGTTTCAATCTAAATATGTATTATATTATGCAGATGACAGGCAAGGGTCGAGGTAACAATGACCCTACTGGTTCTCGGGGTCGAGAAAAGGATAGGAAACCAAAGAATAGGGTAGAAGATAATACTCAATCTTTTCCACCCTCTTCAGAGATGCCTATGCCTATGCCTATGTCTTTGCCTCCACCCCAGGGCTATTCTGAGCTGCCACAACATCACGAGCCCTACACCCTCGTGCAGACACCAGGTCTTTCGTCACAGGGCCATAGGACTATACGTCCGACATACAGTCCACCTGTCTCACGACCACGTGGATCGCACCCATCTGCATCGCATGGATCGCATCGATCCATGTCACATCCACATGGATCACAGCCATCAGTGTCACATCCACTCGGGTCACAGCTATCAGTGTCACAGCCACTTGTGGGCTATCCAGCTATGTCCCAGTCACAAGGATCATATCCATCTTCATTAGGGACTCCATCTATTTCAGGCCTTCGCCTGTGAGATACTAGCTCGGACCCCCTACACCTTCCACACATGCGTCTGATATACATGCTTCGGACGGTGATGCTGATGATGACGAGGAGGTGCATTATGATCAATATTATGGCAGGATCATCATAGTCTCTGAGGGTGATGGGTAAGAGTTATTTGTTATTTTTACGTTTATTGTTTTGTACAGTTTGTACTAAGATATTAATGTGTTTTTTTTATTAAATTGCAGGTTCATCCCGAGTAATATTACTACGAGGATAATCACCAAAGCCACCAGATAGCTTTATGATGGCCCTTATGCGACTTGGAGTGAATTCCCATTCTCATTGAATGAGCAAATTTTCAATCAATTTAAGGTATAAATGTTCTTTTAAGCAGTATAATTATTTATATTTATGATATTTCCATATAATATTTAACTTTTGAAATACAGAGCAAGTGTGTATGGGAACACCGCTATAGCGCGAAAGTGGCTGCAAATTTTCATCTCAAAGCTCGCAAGAGGTTGTCGCATTGTTTCTCCAAAGCTAGAAAGTTGAACCAGAAGCCTAGCTGGTTGCTTCAGAATTTATGGGAGGATTTGCAAAGGCAATGGCTTACCGCAAAGTTCTTAGAGAAGAGCGAAAAAGGAAAGAAAGCTCGCGCATCTGAGAAGGGAGGATCCTTGCACAGTGGAGGTGCGATCAGCCTAGGGACAATAAAAAGAAGATTGGTACGTAATTGCTTAATTTATTTTAATTTTCAAAGTATATCTATTTTAATTATTAACTAAAATTTATGAGTTTTCAGGAAAAGAAGTTGGGGCGTCCGATGAACCAAGATGAGCTATTCAAGGAGACTCATATTGTAAAGAAGAAGAAAGAGACGGATCAAGAAAGGTGGGTCGAGGGCCGAGCCTCGACTGTACATGTAAGTTTTCACTTTTCATTAAGTATTTTGATTTACTTTTATATAAATTTTGAAATACTAATTCAATGTAATTTTTCTTATAGGGTCGCTTCACGGCTGAAGTGGTGAAATTCATACGCAATCAACCACCTAATGAGTCGGGCGAGCCAATCCAACCTTCGGACGAGGATGCTGAAAGAATGTGGACGGAGGCTGCTGGCGGTCCAAAATGGGGTTCCTACTAAGAAATTCCATCGCTATAAGTGTGGAATGAAAGGAATAGGGACTTCCTCGCAAGGCGAGCAACTTGATGGGGAGAGCCTCTCCGCTATGCGGGAGACTGTGACAAAGCTCACATCTGAGCTAGAAGCGGCCAAGGAAAGAGAAAAGATTAGAGATGCTTAGTACATGGGCATGCATGCTCAGTGCCAGGGCATGCAAGAGCAGCTCAAATCTCTCCTGGCTTCTGGAAGTTTTCCGATTCCCCGGTCTCGTGAGTCATCGCCAGAGGCTCGACTTCGCCGTGCTCATTCCTCCCATCCTTGATCGCTGCCAACTCCGTACTACTAATAAGTAGCAAGAGAGGGTCGCAATAGCTTTTACCCGATTTTTGGGTTGGAATCGATATCCACAGAGAGCTAGGATTGGAATCGAGTATCTATCTAGTTTAGGATTGCGTATGTGTTCCTAATTACACTTCTCATCATTTTTGGGGTTTTTTTATAATTCTACTTTTAACAAACTACAAATGGAAATTACAACTAAATTATACTAAGAGTTATATGCTACAGGTTGTTCAAATAGTTTAAAGGGCACTAGGGTAATGACTACCGCCTAGGTGGTCAATTGACGGGTACTTGAATCTAAGGCACATTTGACATATTTGGGGAGTATGTTATAACCGTGGCATGACTTTGCCCACTCTACACCTCTCGGTAGTTCAAGTGATTTTGCCCGAATTGGCTTTCTCAAGACCAATTGGGTATGCCAATTTGCACAAGCAACTTAGGGTTCAAATCGGGTATTACTCTCTCGTGGTTTAACCCTTTAATTAGGGCTATCAATCTCTTAAGTACGCCCCAATTCATTGTTGGACCAATCTCGGAGACTTAGGCTCTCTCTCTCAAGAAGAGCTCAAGTCAACTCAACACAAACTAGTGTTTGCAACCACTAATTCATAAATTAACCATGAAATTGGCCCAAATAACAAACACCCATAGTCAATTTTAGCCCTAAAATACAAGACCCATCAATTACCCACACTAGGGTTGAGCCACAACCCTAGCTATGGGGTCTAGCTACTCATATTTAGAGAAGAAAAGCAAGAAATAGATGAAGATAAACACATATTAATTAATTGCTAAGCTAGATACAAAGAATCAATGATGAAAACTAAGTAAAAATGCCCTAAATGGCTAAGAAAAGTCGTCTCACGAGTGCAGCTTACGTATTACAATATCTGATGCCCTAAAAATGGAAAAAGAATCTATTTATACTAAGCTGAAAAATTTGGAAAAAAGTGCCCCTACGGGGTTAGTGCAGACCGCACAAAATAGACCGCGGTCCGCACTAGGCTTTGGTCTTCAAATTTGATCTCTCTGAACTTGGGCTCCGCGGACCACACAGAATGGACCGCGGCCGCAGAGGCTTCTAGTGCGGTTCGCACAAAGTTGACCGGGGACCGCACAGGCTTCAAACTTGAAAAATCATCCTCTCTGAATCTTGGCACCGCGGACCGCAGAGAATAGACTGCGGCCGCGTTGCCTTCAGTGCGGACCGCACAAAATGGTGTGCGGCCGCACTGCCTTGAAGCTTGAAATTCAACTCTCTGAATCTCCCAGTGCGGACGCACAAACTGGTGTGCGGCCGCACTGGGCCTGTTCTGCCTGAGCTTGCCTTGTCTTTGGCACTTGTGCAAGTTTCACTCCTTTTGAGCCGATCATTGACATTTTGTCACTTTGTTGATCAAACCTGCAATCAAGCACAACTTGTAAGCCTTTTGGGACTATTTTGTATGAATATTTGATCAAAGCATAAGCAAGAAGAAGTATAAAATGCGTCAAAATCCCTAGTTATCAACTCCCCCAAACTTAAGCTTTTGCTTGTCCTCAAGCAAATAAAATAAGACCCACCCCTTAAGGGAAAATCAAAGAAATTTTCAGCTGTCCTAAAGCATCCTCAACTAGCATCAATTGGGACTAACAATTGCCCTCGATACAAATGAACCATTAACAACATTTACTCTTTGAAAAACCATGGATCAAGTGCGACACAAGAGCATCAAGAGTTGACCCAACACATCAAAGAACTCTTTCAATTACTTTGGTCATTGTGGGACCCAAACTCACACATCCTCAACTCTTCCTAAGCAAACCTCACCTTTAGAATAGTGGCACGCAAAACGAGGCTAATGGAAATTCACTCATCTCCTCAAGAAAAAGTCACAAGTCCGGCTCTAGGTACTATATGCTTGCCCCTTATGTGAGTATCCACTAATGTTAGCTTCATTCAACTCAAGATCATATAGGGTTTTTGTGGAGATATTGTGAAGGCTTTTGGTTCAGGGTAGGAAATGTTTTGGTCTAAGTGGGTTCCATCTTCCCTTAAGCACTTCTTTTGATTCATTTGGCATTCATTCACTTGACTCTTTGAGTCATTTTCACTTCTTTCTAAGGGGTTAGAGAGACACATTGTCACTCTTTTTTAGGCATTTCACACATTTTCTCCTTTTTCAAGTTTCCACACCTTTCATTCTTTGCTTTTCTTGAATCCCTTTTTATTCTTTTTCACATTGAACATTCTTTTTGTCTTTTTGCTTTTCTTTCTTCTTCATTGCCTTTCCTTTTCTTCATTTTTGTGCATTTTACCACTTTGTTGCAATCCTCGTCTCTCCCCCCAAACTTATACTTTTGCCATGTGCTAAAGGAAAGATCGGGTGCCAAGAGAGGGTATCTTTTAGAACGGGTATAGGCTTGTATCATGGTTCATGAAAGAAAAAGGTCTAAGGCTCAAAGGGGTTAACTAGGGATCATATCACTGGTAGGTTATGGAATTGTTCAAACTATCATTTGGATCAAGGAGAGCCTATAATCATGTCTCAAGTCAAAATTCACCTAGGATTTCGCCTCAACAAACATTCTTGGCAAGTTCTAGACCAATGGCTCGGGACTTGGACTTGCAATTCAATTACTCACCACACAAGCTAAGGAATTGCTAAAGACATAGAGTCGGGGCCCCACAACGACCTTAGATAATATTTAAGCTCACAATGGCCCCGAAAAACCACTTGATGATTATTGGCCAACACAAGAGTCTCAAGGTCACGACTTTCACCATCCTAAACACAACAAATTGTTTTTGACCATAAGATCAAAGGCAAATATGTTAGGCCCAAGTGAAGCTTTGCTTGAGGCACCCTTAACTACTAACTACTAAAAACAAAAAGAAAACGGACTCAAACCTTTAAGAAGGTTGTCACGCCATCTATCATTGGGAAGAGCCACCTGGTTCACACAACACTCCACCTTTGGAAAGAACCGTGGCATTAAGAAAACCAAAAGCTTATTGATTTCAAAACAAGAAGCTACAAATCACAAATAAGAAGCTAAAAACAAATTTTTTTTACGGAAAATAGAATGAATATATACAAGAGGGGATTTGAATATACAATAGATGGGATGAATATATACAATGTGATGTAACTTTATATACAGACCCAAAGTGAAATAAAAATGCGATAAATGTAACGAAGTATCAAAATTATATACAGACCAAAGATAAAAAGATAAAGAAAGCATAAAAAGTATCAAAAATATATACAGTCATCCGAATGTATCCATCAAGCAAAAAGTAGGGCCTACCCCCTCAAATGAAAGCTGACATTGTCCCCAATGCCAACTAGTCTAAACAAAGCAACAAAAAGAGAGAGGGAAAGGATATAGAAGACTCTCTAGGGCCTGTCTGTCTGCATGGGCTCCTGAGTGGTCCCAGGATCCTCAATGTGCTCGGGAACCTCAGACTGGCTCCCTGTGGGCTGCTGAGACCTGGGCCTGGACCTGGACAGGCTCTGGAACTGGTACACCCTGTGGCTGACTGGATGAAGTCGGTGGGTCCGCCAACTGGATGACAGCATCATCCGCCCTAGAAATCACCCTCCTCCTCTTCGGAGGCCTTTGTAACTGCTCCAGTTGGGGATGCTCTGCTGGTGCTGGGTCCTGGAGTAGTAAGTCTAAAGGCAGGTGATCTGCCTTCAGTCTGTCAATATCCGCTCTAAGCTCCTTCACGGACTCCTTAGAAGCCCGTGTCTTCCTCAGCTTCTTGTGCTCCCTAGCAAGCTCCTTGAGAGCCTTGCTGTGTGAATCAACTGCCTTAGCAAGCTACTTCTGGTTGTCGAGGATTTTCTTCTGGTTGTCTAACATCTCCTTAAGAGCATCCTCTATAGACTGTGGAACCTGTGGAGCCAGAGGAGTCGACTGAGCCTCAACAATGGTGGTCAAAATGGACAACTTGGATGAGGCGGTCTGCATCCAGTTGTTGATACTCAATAGTGCCTAGCTCAGTCTGTGGGCAGTAATAGGATGGGCCCGGGAAGATGGAATCTCTGGGCCTGCTGAGGTGGATGGGCCAGCAGGAATGGCTGTGGAAGTGGATGGACCAGGAGGGACATCTGTGGAGGTGGAGGTACGCTCAGCAGGAGCCACTACCACGACTGGCTCTTCAGACTGGCCAATTGTAGTAGTAGTTGTACCCTTAAAACTCTTGCTCTTGGGGTTGTCATCCCCGTGCATGCTATACCAGGAAAAAGGAGCCTTCGCTTTGACTTTGACATCGAAGGGCTTTTTGTCCACTTTCAAGTCCCGGAAGTACATAGTGAGGGTGCTGGGGAAAGGATAGTTCCGGTCCTGCTCCGCACCCACTATAGAAATGATTCTAGACATCACATTCCCCACGTTGATGGGGTACCCTGCCATGATAGAAGCCACAACACAGCCGGGAAAGAGGAAGGGTGTTGTCATGTGTTGTGGGGTCCAACCTGCTACATACAAAGGTCTCCCATCCCCGTGCCTCAAAGTTTAAGGTCCGTCTCAAGATCATGACTCCAGCAGTTAACCAGTCGGGGGTGGTACCTGGGATTGCAGGTACTGTGCCAGCCAGGGACGAACCTTCTCACCCATTTCCAACTTTTCCATATATAGGGTCTCATCCTCTTCATTGAGGCCAAGGTATTCTTTGAGGTACTTCCCTTCAAATAGCACTATCTGGTTCCGAACCTTGGTCACTTTGGAGCCCTTTTTGATGTGGGCTACATTGGAATAAAACTCCTTGACCATGTGCTCGTTGGCATCCACACACTCCTCCAAAAAATGTTCCCATCCCACTCTAGTCCTAGTTTGTCTTTGCACATTGGGGTTGTGGGGTAAAAGATCTCTATCAATGAAGCTCCTCTCCGGGATCAACTTTCTCACCGGCCACCACTCCCTAAATTTGTGGTACGCCACCTCACTCACGAACCTATCTCGCCAAACCTCTGATTTTCTACTTATGGCAATGCCCCCAACCCTTGGTTCTCCTCCTTCTTCCACTTCCTCATCTCCCTCTACTGCCTCCTCACCTCCTTCTCCACCCTCCCCGGATAATGAAGCTGTGGGGGAGGTAGAGTATTCCTCACTACTCGCTGCTGAGCCCTCATACGACCCAGAAAAAATATGTGTTGGAGCTTAGGCAGTGGTTGATGGTGGAGGAGGAGTATCTGTCAACTTGAATCTCTCCGACCAATTTCAACATATTCTGGCACGGAGTCTGAAGAAATGACCCGGGAGGGCTCACACTCACTCCCCGAGGAATGTGTAGCAGCTCTGTCAGCAGCTTTGATTAACTTTCTTGTCCTTTTAATGTTTTCCCGGACTTGGGGGGTGAATTTTATCATTTTCTTACCCTTGCCCCCCGGGAGGATTCACCTTTGCCTGGTTGTTTTGAGCCTTTTCCTTGTTGTCTCACCATTTTCTGCAATCGCAATTCAAATAACTTGTTAGTATCAGTAGTTTTAGATAAAACAGTGTTGCAGAACAAAGTTAAATTGTTGCAGACTTGTTGCAGAAGTTGGCCGGTGCGGACCGCACAAAACCAACTGCGGCCGCACTGAGGCCACCGCGGACCGCACAAAACCTACCGCGGTCCGCACAGGAGTGGGGTTCAGAAACACAGCCTCTGAATCTTAGCAGTATGGTCCGCACAAAATGGACCGCGGCCGCACTGCCTGAGGTTCAACATCAGAAGGTTATCAGTGCGGTCCGCACAAAATGGTAGTGCGGACCGCACAAGGGCACCAAACTAGGGTTCGTGAAATTTTGCTTCTAAGTCCAATTTTGCACCTAGTAGGTGTTTCTAAGTGATTACCCAGTCCATTAAGCTAACTAATTACACATGACTCAAAATTTAAACTAATCTAACTTAGCAATTAAGAAAGTACGAGAGGAAGAAGAAATAGAAGCTAAGAAAAACGAAAATTCAATGAAGCAAATAAGTTCCAAGAGTAACTACGAGCAAGTAGGGGAGTGAACAGTGCTTTTCTTAGGTCTGAGAGGTAAAAGTGCGAAAAGAGTAAAAGGAGGCCCCCAAGGTCTATTTATAGAGAAAACCCTGGGGCCATTCTCACCTACCAGTGCGGACCGCACAAAATGGACCGCGGTCCGCACTGGGCTATTTTGGACAAGTTTGAGAAGGCATCGCTTTACGAACCGCACAAAATGGACTGCGGCCGCAGAGTACCACCGTGGACCGTACAGAATGGACTGCAGCCACGGTGGCAAACTTCAGAGAGATCACTTCTTCACCCTCTGCCGGTGCGGTCCGCACAAAATGGTAGTGCGGCCACACTAGAAACATCAGAGACCTGTGCATTTTTTCAATTATGTCCGGCACTGCATCAACTCGATCCTGTAACATCTCACAACCAGTTAGTCCAAAAATCAATCCTACACTATAATGAAAATTAAATAAAACAAGAAGAAAAACACATTGGTTGCCTCCCAAGAAGCGCCTGATTAAACGTCGCGACACGACGCATGTTACCATCCAATCATTTGAAATGCACAAGAGCCACCACATGGCTATCATCAAACTTCCCCAAATAATGCTTGACTCTATGACCATTAACTCTAAAGACTTCCCCACTTTTGTTCTTCAAATCAAGAGCACCAAACGGGGCCACACACACTACTTCAAATGGTCCACTCCGCTTGGATTTCAGCTTTCCCGGGAACCAGCTTAGACGAGAATTGAAAAAGAGCACCAAATCTCCCACCTTGAACTCCTTGCCCCGAGTGTATTTGTCATGAAGATATTTCATTTTATCCTTATACAGGGACGAACTAGAGTAGGCATGGAACCTAAATTCATCAAGCTCATTGAGTTGCTCCACCCGAAGATTAGCAGCTATATCCCAATCAAGATTCAACTTCTTCAAGGCCCACATGGACTTATGCTCCAACTCCACTGGTAAATGACATGCTTTCCCAAACACCAACTGGTACGGCGACATACCAATTGGGATATTGTAAGCGGTCCGGTAAGCCCATAGAGCATCATCTAACTTTTTAGACCAATCGGTCCTATTGGAATTGACGGTTTTGGACAAAATGCTCTTGATCTCCCTGTTAGACACTTCAACCTGGCCACTTGCTTGAGGATGATAAGGTGTAGACACTTTTTGGTTGACACCATACTTGGAAAGCAAGGCATCAAAAGCTCTATTACAAAAATGCGATCCTCCAACACTAATAATTGCCCGAGGTGTACCAAACCTTGTGAAAATGCTCTTCTTTAGAAATGCCACCACACTCCTAGCTTCATTGTTGGGCAAGGCCGCGGCCTCGACCCATTTTGAGACATAATCAACTGCTACAAGAATGTAGTTGTTTCCACACGAGCTTACAAAAGGGCTCATAAAATCGATACCCCATACATCAAAGATATCAACTTCAAGAATGGTGTTTAGAGGCATCTCATCTTTCTTGGAAATCCCGCCCGCTCGTTGACATTGATCACATCTTTTTACTAGATCACTTGCATGTTTAAACAAGGTTGGCCAATAAAAACCACAACTCAAAACTTTCGAAGCCGTCCTCGCCCCTCCATGATGGACACCATAGAGGGAGGAATGACAAGCCTCTAGAATGCTAAATTGCTCCTCCTCAGGTACACACCTTCGGATTACTCCGTCGCGCAAATCTTGAACAAGTATGGCTCGTCCCAATAGAAGTCCAAACTATCCCGTTTGAGCTTCTTCCTTTGGTTAGAAGAGAGCTCACACGGGATGATGCCAGTCACAAGGAAATTAGCAATGTCCGCAAACCATGGCATCTCACTCATTGACACAGAAAGTAGTTGCTCATCGGGGAATGTATCGTTGATCTCTAGGCCATCACACGGCCTACCTTCCTCCTCCAAGCGGGATAAATGATCCGCCACTTGGTTTTCGCTACCTTTCTGGTCCACTATCTCCAAATCAAACTCTTGAAGTAATAAGACCCATCGCATCAGTCTAGCTTTGGAGTCTTTCTTTGTCATGAAATATCTAAGAGCTGCATGATCGGTGTGCACTATGACTTTGGCTCCCATAAGATATGGTCGAAATTTCTCCATGGCGAACACAATAGCCAACAATTCCTTCTCAGTCACCGTGTAGTTCCTTTGAGCCTCATTCATAGTCTTGCTCGCATAGTACATTGGATGAAACATTTTGTTCACTCTTTGACCCAAAACTGCCCAACCGCAACATCACTCGCGTCGCACATGAGTTCGAAAGGCAAGCTCCAATTGGATGCGGTAATGATCGGGGTGGTGGTCAATTTATGCTTGAGAAGTTCAAAGGCTTCCATACATCTCTCATCAAACACAAACTTTGTATCCTTTTCTAGCAACTTGCAAAGAGGATTCACTACCTTCGAAAAGTCCTTGATAAACCGGCGGTAGAACCCCGCATGCCCAAGAAAACTCCTTACCCCCTTGACAGAAGTGGGGGGAGGAAGACTTGAAATCACCTCTATCTTGGCTTTGTCGACTTCAATCCCATGCTTTGAAATTTTATGGCCCAACACTATGCCCTCCTCAACCATGAAGTGGCATTTTTCCCAATTTAGCACAAGATTGGTGTCTTCACACCGGGCCAACACTCTATCCAAATTTCCCAAACACTCTTCAAATGAATCACCAACCACACTGAAGTCGTCCATGAACACCTCTAATATATCTTCCACCATATCGGTGAAAATGGCCATCATACACCGTTGGAATGTTGCCGGTGCATTGCACAACCCAAAGGGCATCCGAGAGAAAGCAAAGGTGCCATATGGACAAATAAAGGTTGTCTTCTCCTGATCCTCCGGAGCTATCAAAATCTGATTGTACCCTGAATAACCGTCCAAGAAACAATAGAAGGCACGCCCAGCAAGGCGATCTAGCATCTGGTCCAGGAAAGGCAATGGGAAGTGATCCTTGCGGGTCACTTGTTCAGCTTGCGGTAGTCCATGCACACCCTCTATCCGGTCACTGTCCGGGTTGGGATAAGTTCATTATTAGCATTGGTCACCATGGTCATACCACCGTTTTTTGGCACACACTGCACCGGTGAAGTCCACGAGCTGTCAGAGATAGGATACACCACTCCGACATCTCACCACTTGATCACCTCCTTTTTCACAACTTCTTGCATTGCCTCGTTCAGCCTCCTTTGATGTTCCAAGGAGGGTTTTGCATCATCTTCCAGAATAATCTTGTGCATACAGAATGTGGGGCTTATTCCCCGAATATCAGCTAGAGTCCATCCAATTGCCTTTTTCCGCTTTTTGAGCACCGCCAATGTGGCATCTACCTGCATGTTAGTAAGACAAGAGGAAAGAATAACTGGTAAAGTTGAATTAGAGCCCAAGAATTCATACCTGAGGTGTGGAGGTAATGGCTTCAACTCCAACACCGGGGGTTCCTCAATTGAAGGCTTTGTTGGAGGCGTCTTTCTATTTTCAAGATCCAAAGAAAGTTTCCTAGGCTCGTAAGAATAAGAGCCCATTCCATGTAAAGCATTCACGCACTCCACTCGGCCCGCATCATCATTGACATCCAAATTCAACAATACGGCCTCCAAAGGGTCCTCAACATTGATCATTGCACTAGTATCATCAATTATCACAGCCGTGACTAGATCCACAAATGAGCACACTTCGGTACAATTGGGCTGCTTCATTGACTTGCACACATGAAAAACGACCTTTTCATCACCCACCCTGAAAGTGAGTTCCCCTGCTTCCACATCCACTAGAGCCTTCCCCGTAGCAAGGAAAGGTCTCCCTAATATGATCGGGACCTCATAATCTACCTCACAATCCAAGATCACAAAATCAGCTAGCAAGATAAATTTGTCCACCCGGACGAGCACATCATCAACAATACCCAATGGTCGCTTCATAGATCGGTCTGCCATTTGCAAACGCATGGAAGTTGGCCTCGGAGGCCCAATACCCAAAGTCTTGAAAACTGAGAAGGGCATTAAGTTGATGCTTGCCCCAAGATCACATAAAGCTTTGGCAAAGTCTGCACTACCAATAGTGCAGGGGATAGTGAAAGCACCAGGATCCTCTAATTTCGAGGCCATTGAATGTACTATAGCACTAACTTGGTGGGTCATCTTGATAGTTTCACAATCCATTGATCTTTTCTTTGTAAACAAATCCTTCATGAATTTAGCATAACCAGGCATTTGCTCCAAAGCCTCCACCAAAGGCACGTTGATGGATAAGCTCTTCATCATGTCAATGAACTTTTTGAATTGATTCTCACTTTTCTGCTTGGCTAGCCTCTGAGGATAGGGGGAGGTGGCCTAGGCAAAGGTGCCTTGGCTTTTGGCACAACCGGCTCCGGCATGTCAATTACGTGCTCCCTAGACGGGTTCACGGCCTCTTGAGTTTCCACCTCGGTTTCATTAATGTCAATCCTCACTTCATTGTTCACATTGTCATCAACCACATCTTCAACTACCAAAGGAACCGTATCTTCTTGCAACTCAACATCATCATCAACAACTTGCTTTTGTTTCGAGGCATTCACATCACCGCCTCTCCCACTTCGTGTTGTAACCGCCATGACATGATTGTTCCCACCCTTTGGGTTCACTACCGTATCACTTGGTAGAGCACCCTTCGGGCGAGTATTCAATGATTGAGAGATTTGGCCTATTTGCACTTCCAAATTTCTAATTGAAGTATTGTGAGAAGCCAATTGCGCATCCGAATCCGCATTCTCTTCTCTGTTCGAACATCATTTCAATTCTACCCATATCATTACCCGAAGAACTAGGACCTTGAGAAGGGAAAGGGGGTGGATTGTTCGGTTGTTGGTACATTGGGGGCCTTTGAAAGCCTTGCCCCCGGTTTCCTTGGTTCCCATTGTTCCATCCACCTTGATTGTTATTGTTGCCCCAATTGTTGTTATTACCATTCCAATTCCCTTGGTTGCCTTGATTGTTGTTCTGATTGCCCCAGTTGTTGTTTTGATTGTTGTTCCCCCAATTACCACTATTTTGTTGTTGATTGCCCCAATTGCCCTGGGGTCGCCACTGTTGTTGGTTGGAAGAGTTGCCCCGTTGGCCTTGAAAATTGTTCACATATTGTACCTCTTCATTTTGCTCATCATAGCCATCATTTTGAAACCCTTCACTATCATCATCAAATTACTCAGAATTTCCTTGGTTTTGTTGCCTTCTCTTGTTGACAAGCATATTCACACCCTCATTGGCATTTACTTGGCGAGGATTTTGGACTTGTTGCAACTGTTCCTTAGCCAATTGATTCATAGTAGTTGTCAACTCCGCTATAGCTTGCCCATGGTCATGTAATTCCTTATGCAAATAAATAACCGTAGGGTCACCTTGAGGAACATAGGCTCTACTTTTCCATGCGGAGGATGTATCCGCCATCTCATCAAGAACGACACAAGCTTCATCATACGTCAATTTCATAAAGTTACCCCCAGCGAGTTGCTTTACGATGCATTGATTTGTAGTATTAATGCCCCGGTAGAAAGTTTGTTGCAACATATTCTTCGTCATGTCATTATTGGGCATTCCTTCACCATCGTTCTAAACCGCTCCCAAATCTCATGCAAAGGTTCCGTGGGTTCTTTCTTGAAGGCCAATATCTCATCTCGAAGTGCCGCCATGTGCCCGGGTGAGAAACATTTAGCAATAAACTTATCCGCCAACTCATCCCAAGTTGTGATGGAATGGTTGGGGAGTCTCTCTAGCCAATCCAATGCTTTCCCCCGAAGTGAGAATGGGAAAAGCCTCAACCTAAGAGCATCCTCGGACACATTCGTCTGCTTGCTCCCCCAACATGTATCCACGAACCCTTTGAGATGTTTGTAGGCCACGCTGCTCAAGTAAGGTCAACATCACATTGGTTATCTGAAAATTGCTCGCCCGGATTCTGGGTGGGACAATAGCACTTGCATAGCCTTGGTTTGGTAGTACCCGAGGAACCGCTCTTGGAGGTGGCGGAGGAGGGTCTGGAACGTTTTCATTAGCATTGGCCTGGCGGCCTCATCGTGGTCCGGGAGGTGCAAGAGGTACCTCATCCTCTCCAATTTCATCAACCTCCTCCCCCGCAAGCACGTTTCCAAGAGGGTCATTAGCATTTAAAGCCATTTGGTACCAAAAGTATTCACACACACAAATTAGTAACAAAGAAGGAAAGAAGAACAACACACAAAACTAACTAAATAGATAGCCAAAACCGTTAGCTCCCCGGCAACGACGACAAAAAGTGATCGCTGCCAACTCCGCACTACTAATAAGTAGCAAGAGAGGGTCGCAATAGCTTTTACCCAATTTTTGGGTCGAAATCGATATCCACAGAGAGCTAGGATTGGAATCGAGTATCTATCTAGATTAGGATTGCGTATGTGTTCCTAATTACACTTCTCATCATTTTTGGGGTTTTCCTTATAATTCTAGTTTTAACAAACTACAAATGGAAATTACAACTAAATTATACTAAGAGTTATATGCTACGGGTTGTTCAAAAAGTTTAAAGGGCACTAGGGTAATGACTACCGCCTAGGTGGTCAATTGACGGGTACATGAATCTAAGGCACATTTGACATATTTGGGGAGTATGTTATAACCGTTGCACAAGTTTGCCCACTCTACACCTCTCGGTGGTTCAAGTGATTTTGCCCGAGTTGACTTTCTCAAGACCAATTGGGTATGCCAATTTGCACAAGCAACTTAGGGTTTAAACCTTTAATTGGGGCTATCAATCTCTTGAATATGCCCCCAATTCATTGTTGAACCAATCTCGGAGACTTAGGCTCTCTCTCTCAAGAAGAGCTCAAGTCAACTCAACACAAACTAGTGTTTGCAACCACTAATTCAGAAATTAACCATGAAATTGGCCCAAATAACAAACACCCATAGTCAATTTTAGCCCTAAAATGCAAGACCCATCAATTACCCACACTAGGGTTGAGCCACAACCCTAGCTATGGGGTCTAGCTACTCATATTTAGAGAAGAAAAGCAAGAAATAGATGAAGATAAACACATATTAATTAATTGCTAAGTTAGATACAAAGAATCAATGATGAAAACTAAGTAAAAATGCCCAAAATAGCTAAGAAAAGTCGTCTCACGAGTGCAACTTACGTATTACAATATCTGATGCCCAAAAATGGAAAAAGAATCTATTTATTCTAAGCTGATAAATCTGGAAAAAAATGCCCCTGCGGGGTTAGTGCGGACTGCACAAAATGGACCGCGGTCCGCACTAGGCTTTGGTCTTCAAGTTTGATCTCTCTGAACTTGGGCTCCAGGGACTGCACAGAATGGACCGCGGCCGCGGAGGCTTCTAGTGCGGTCCGCACAAAGTTGACCGCGGACCGCACATGCTTCAAACTTGAAAAATCATCCTCTCTGAATCTTGGCACCGCGGACGGCAGAGAATGGAATGCGGCCGTGTTGCCTTCAGTGCTGACCGCACAAAATGGTGTGCGGCCGCACTGCCTTGAAGCCTGAAATTCAACTCTCTGAATCTCCCAGTGCGGACCGCACGAAGTGGTGTGCGGCCGCACTGGGCCTGTTCTGCCTGAGCTTGTCTTTGGCACTTGTGTAAGTTTTACTCCTTTTGAGTCGATCATTGATATTTTATCACTTTGTTGATCAAACCTGCAATCAAGCACAACTTGTAAGCCTTTTGGGACTATTTTGTATGAATATTTCATCAAAGCATAAGCAAGAAGGAGTATAAAATGCGTCAAAATCCCTAGTTATCAGTCCTCCCCATACTCGTTCCTCCCGGCCTCCCCGTGATCGTTCTTCCCGTCCTCGACAAGTAGACCTTGCTGTATACCGTCGTGGTAATGAAAGTTCATCAGACGACGATGATAATGATGTACAAAACACTCATTGACTTTTATATACTTTGAACTAGACAAATAGAACCGGTTTTCGAATGGGCTTGTAATAAGCGTTAACTTAGTTTTGTTAGCTTAATGTGTTAGTTCTATTGAACTTTATACTTTGTTGGTTTTAATGTTGTTGTTAATATTGTTGTTGTGTTGTTGTTGTTGTGTTGTTGTTGTGTTATTGTTGGTTTTGTTGTTGGTATTTGTTGTTATTGTTGCTTGTAATAGAGAATTTGTATGCTGGCAGGTGGTGTAGCTGCCAAAACAGGCAGTGTCACGACCCGAATTCCCACCCTCGGGAGTCGTGATGGCGCATCCTAGTACGAGCTAGGCATGCCAATTAATTTCACAATTTACCCTTTTTACTCATTTTATATTCATTAGCAATTTTAATAATAATAATAATAATATTTAAACAACGGAATTTAACATAAGCGGAAAAAAGAAGCCATAAGCTATCTGAGCACGAATATCTAATACAACTGTTTGAACCTTGACTACCCAGAACTGGTGTCACAGTATCACAGACGGTCTAAGATTTACTACATACAAAGTCTGAAGAAAACATCAATACACTGTTTCTAAATATAAGGAAGATGAAACAGGAAATAAGGATAGAGGAGACGCCAGGGCCTGCGGACGCCTGCAGGTCTACCTTGGATCTTCGCGTGAACTGAAAATAGCCTCCAACCTACGGTCCGAAGTCTACAACACCGGGGTCTGCACAAAAGGGTGCAGAGTGTAGTATCAGCACAACCGACCCCATGTGCGGGTAAGTGCCTAGTCTAACCTCGGCGAAGTAGTGACGAGGCTAGGATCAGACTACCAAATAAACCTATGCAGTTGTATAATATACAGCGGAAAGTAAAGCAGAGATAAACAAATAAAGATGGGAGGGGGAAACATGCTTCGGGGAATAACAAGTAAAAACAGAATATCAAGAGAATTATTAAGGAATCGAAAAACCACCCACAAGCAAGAATAAGGAAAACAAAGGCAAATTTCACTTTCTTTTCGCATCTTGTTGCAGGCGTGCAACCCGATCCCATTTCCCGTATCTCATGGCAGGCGTGCCACCCGCTCCCATTTTATTTATCATTGTTGCGGCGTGCAACCCGATCCATATATAATATTGTTGCGGCGTGCAACCCGATAATATTTATAATTATAACGAGAGTCCCGACAAGGGATCAAAAGGTCTACACTACCCCGGCAAGGGATTCGACAACATAAGTACATACATCCCGACAAGGGAGAAATAGCTATAACCAAACTTGTTACAACATCTAATTACCTGCTATAATCAAACTTGTCACAACATCTAACTACCTCAGCTATAACCAAACTTGTTACAACACCTAACTACCTCAGCTATACCATAATCCTTACATAACACAAAGAATCATCAACCTTCAGCTATAATCAAACTTGTTACAACACCTAACTACCTCAGCTATACCATATCCTTACCTAACACAAAGAATCATCAACCTAAGTATCTGTAATATCAATTAAGAACACAATGCAAGGGAACCACAACTCAACAATAGCCCGGCAAAGGGGCAATATAATGATCTCTTCTCTTTCTCACTTTTACTTCACAATTCACTTCACAACTCGAGCCACTGCTCTAGAGGTTCAATTATCACTTATACTTTCACAATTCGTTATACAACTGGAGCCAATGCTCCTCAACATTCATAGGTCACAATTCTTTCCACAACTATACACAACAAATAGAAATTTTCACCAAGGCATGAATAATACAACGAAGTCATAAAAATCACAAAATAAGACCCACGGTCATGCTCGACACCAACGTATAGATACTCGTCACCATGCCTATACGTCGTACTAAACAAGAAAACAATTAGCAAATAGGACACACTCCTAATCCCTCAAGCTAAGGTTAGACTAAACACTTACCTCGAACTTCCACGGCCAACTCAAGCCTCAAACACCGCCTTTCCTTTCGAATTCGGCTGCAAATCAATTGTATCTAGACATAATCGACTTCATAACATCAGTAAACGCTAAACAATCCAATTCCGATGCTTAATTTTAGCTTTCTAATCATTCTTCCCAAAAAGTCAAAAATTGACCCCGGGCCCGCTTGGTCAAAACACGAGGTTCGGACCAAAACCCGATCACCCATTCACCCACGAGCCCGAATATATAATTAGTTTCAAAATTTGACCCCAAAACGAGGTCTAAATCATAAATATATAAAAAGCCCTAACTCTACCCAAATCCCTAATTTTCTACCCTTAATCACATGTTTTAGGCCTAGAAATCTAGTGGGTGTTGATAAAAATGGAAGAAAACAAGTCAAAGATTACTTACCCAAGAGGTTATGGTGATGAAGTTCTTCAAAAATCGACCAAGAGGTGTGGAGAAGAAAAAGTTTGTGAAAAATGGTGAAAATCCCGTAATGTGTTCTGTTCTGGTCTTTTAAAATAACTGGGCGAAATTACTCATCGCGTTCGCGATAGGCTCATCACGTTCACAATGGGTTAGGCCTGATAGGCCTTCGCGTTCGCGGAAGACGGCTCGCGTTCGCGGAGAAGTAACCCCTCGAGCCTTCGCGTTCGCGTCCAAGTGGTCGCGTTCGCGTAGGTATAATTTTCCCTTCCGCCTGACCAGGCTACAAGCCTTCGTGCTCGCGATACCAGGCCCGCGTTCGCGAAGGGTAAACCCCCCAAAGCTTCGCGTTCGCGACCTGGGTCTCGCGTTCGCGACCTGGGTCTCGCGTTCGCGTAGAAGGAAATACCAAAATACCAGCAACTGGAAACCTGCAACTTTTTAAGAGTTTAAAACCTTCCGAAACACATCCAAAACTCACCCGAGCCCTCGGGGCTCCAAACCAAACATACGTACTAACTCAAAAACATCATATGAACTTATCCGTGCGATCAAATCGCCAAAATAACATCATTAACATCGAACTAAACCTCAAAATCAATGAAATATTTCAAACTTCTTTAAACATCAAATTTCGCAATTAAGGCTCGAATCACGTCAAACGGATTCCGTTTCTTACCAAACTTCACAGAATTATCTTAAACCACATATAAGACTTGTACCGGGCGCCGGAACCAAAATACGGGCCCGATACCAACATGTTCTGATCAAAAATTCATTTCCAAATCCTTTAAATAATTTTAGAAAACAATTTTCTTTAAAAATTCATTTCTCGGGCATGGGACCTCGGAAATCGATTTCGGGCATACACCCATGTCCCATATTTTCCTACGGACCCTCCGGGACCGTCAAATCACGGGTCCGGGTCCGTTTACCCAAAATATTGACTGAAATTAAATTAATTCATTTTATAGTCAAAATTTATCATTTTTGACATATATTCACATATAGGCTTTCTGGCTACGCGCCCGGACTACGCACGCAAATCGAGGTGATGCTAAAAGAGGTTTTTAAGGTCTCGGAACGCAGAATTTCATTTTAAAACAAGTTGGGTCATCACAGGCAATTTCTGCCAAAATTATACCCAGAAAAGCGACCAACTTTGGTCGCTTGTTGGTCGCTTTTCTATTTAAAATAAATATTTTCTGGGCAATAGCGACCAAGGTTGGTAGCTAATTAACCTAGATTTCCTGAAAAGCGACCAACTTTGGTCGCTATTTTATTAAAAAAAAAAAATTCTGGACAATAGCGACCAATGTTGGTCGCTTAAGTTTAAAAAATAATTAAATTCTTGAAATTAGCGATCAGTTTTGGTCGCTATTGCCCAGAAAAAATTAAAAAAATTGAAAAAGAGCAACCAACTTTGGTCGCTATTTTCCAGATTTTAAATTATAATGTTTGGTTTATAGACCAAAGTTGGTCGCTATATTTTGATTAATAATAAATAAAAAAACGTAATTTAAATTTAGAGACCAACTTTGGTCGCTAAATTTATATTATTAAAATATTAAAGCGACCAATGTTGGTCGGTATATTGTTTACCCGGAATATTTGGTCCTTTTACCTTTGAGACCAAAGTTGGTCGCTAATTAGCGACCAACTTTGGTCTCCAAGGTAAAGGGACCAGCAAAATAGCGACCAACCCCATTTGGACGCTTTTTGATCGCTTTGTGACCTGAAAGCGACCAACTTTGGTCGCTTTTTGTGGTCGTTTTTTTCTGGATTTCTAGTAGTGATAGAAATATATAGATAGATGCGAATAAAACAAGTAATATAAATACATGACCCGTGTATTTTTTTAAAGAACATATTAGTGTCAATTTAGAGTTTTTTTCTTTAAATGCTTTAATTTGATTATATAGTGGACTAAACCTACTCTTCCAGACTTATGTAACCTGGTTACGGGTCTAATAGAGGTGCAGTGGATTCTCCTACAAATAGCTAAGATCAGGTAATTCAAAGGGGTTAATATAATTTGAAGTTGTCAGAATAAATCGTTTGCTTTATTATAAAAAGGAATTATTAGGATGTCTTTGTTAGCCCCATATTTTTCAATTATTAATGGTGGCGTCCACCAGTTTTTCAATATGTATTAGTGTCTGTTTATCAATGTCGATTTCCCTTGCATTCTGTCATAGTCTATAATTGTCCGTCTATAATCACGGGCGGAGCCAGGATTTTCATAAGGGGAGGGAGGTCAAAATACAAAGAAATAAACTCACTAAGAAGTTAAGGGGTGTCTTTATATAGTATATATACATATATTATTTTAAAAATTACCGAGCTAAACAGTGTAATTTTCTGACGAAGGACACCCCTTGGTTGCATGCGGCTCCGCCACTATCTATAATGGTCGACTTT
Source organism: Nicotiana attenuata (assembly GCF_001879085.1). NCBI lineage: Eukaryota > Viridiplantae > Streptophyta > Magnoliopsida > Solanales > Solanaceae > Nicotiana > Nicotiana attenuata. Next base: position 21,167 of record NW_017673270.1, read on the forward strand.
GTCACCAAATTAGGCTACTCGTTTCTTGAGCGTTTTATTTAAAAGTACTTGTCGCTTATATCACTTCACTGCTATCGTTAATTATGTAAATATCACAATTATAAGAGATTAGCAAAAGAAAAAAAACGTTTTTATCTAAAACTCCGCTATGGACCAATCATCTCCCCATATCCATATTTGCATTTGGAAAATTCTGTGATTTATTTGGAGGGAAAAACTCTAGTCCTTAAATCGCCCCAAACTTTTGAAATATGCAATGAGATGAGTGTCGAGTCCCCCACCAATAATTGTTGAATAATACCATAAGTGATTACTTCTTTTTTCTTTCACCCCAAAACCAAGACTGGTCTAGTGGAAAAAATAAAAAGGGAAGAGAAGAAAACTTTAATCTAATTTTTTTGATGATTTTGGCTCTACTCAAAACCATCAGCTTTTTGACTTGGTCTGTGTTTTTTTTTTTTCTTGTACTGCTACAAGCTTTGCTTGCTGTCTTTTACTTGTTATTGTTTCATAAATAAAGGAATGCAAAAATCTCTCCACACTATATAAAAGTAAAAGTAAAAACAAGCCTTCTCTTCTCTTTGCCTTAATTTCCCAATTACACATACCTCTTTTTCGCTTACAGCTGTAAAGGTGAAAAATACAGCATAACAAAGGGACCCACTCCATGATCATCTTCTTTTACCAAGAAAACAAAAAAGAGAAAGAAAAAAGAATGCTCAAATTTTGACCTTTAGTTGAATTCTTATCATATCTACCGCTGATGTAGAAAAGGTGATTCCAATTTGACCTTTGCAGTGTATTTGTAATATACTAACAACTCTTTTGTCCATGTCTATGTAATGTAGTACAAACAACTACTCCCTCCGTTTTAATTTATGTGAACATGTTTGACTGGGCACGAACTTTAAAAAAAAAATGAAGACTTTTGAAATTTATGGTCCTAAACAAGTTAAAAAGGGATCCAGGGTATTTGTGTGGTTATAAAAGCTTCTCATTAAGGGTAGAATTGTAAGTCTAAGCTAAATTGTTTCCAAATTTAGAAAGGGTTCATTCTTTTTGGAACGGACCAAAAAGGAAATAGGTTCACATAAACTGAACAGAGGGAGTATTACGTTTGTTTATTTGTTTTGGTGCCACATCAGTAATATCATTATGGGTGATATTACTAATATTTTCTTGACCCTCTGTGATTTCCTAATATTTTCTTTTAAATCTTGGATACAAAAAAAATTCCAGAAAAAAGAAAAAGAAAAAGAAGCAAACATTTATTAGCCTTAGTTTTTCTATTTGTTTCATTCATTTTGTGATTCAATTGAATATGAACAATCTCAGCAAGCCTGGCAAGAAGTTGATGTAAGGAAATAAGTTTCAAACTCTGCCTGCTTTCTAGAGACAACATAAATATATGCTGTCATTCACCTACTTATAATTTTGTGTCAACAGTTTTGGTTTATTGTCACAATTTAATATTCAAGTGATTTGTATTCGGGACTCTGATAGTTCTTAACTTTGTTCAAAATTTATATTTACTGTATATTAGTAGGCGTTTGGACATGAATTCCAAAATAAATTTTCAAATTTGAAATTTCACTAAAATTTGAATTGAAGATGAAGTTGTGTTTGGTTATAATTTTTGCAACATATTTGGATGTCTTTTTTTGCAAAGCCATGAAATATGGTTTATACCCCATAACTTGTAAAAAGTATCAAAACCGCCCCAATTTAATTATCCTACTTGAAATAAACAGTCAAACATGCTATTGTTTATATTCTGCTTTACTTCAATATACAGAAGATGCAAAATCAATATCACATTTTCTAACATAGTCCGCTTCCCACTGCTATTACCAGTATACTTGTATTCATATTCATAGGCCTAGTACCAACATGGTAGTCATCACAAGAAAAGGGTTCATTATCCGCTGCAGTAGCTTCATTTGATCGTCGAGGGAAAACAGACGGGTAATTGTAGGTTAATAATTGATGGGGTCATTTTATAAATTTTAAAAGAATAGGGTAAATTTATAAAATTAAAAAATAATGAAAATGTATTTTCAATTGAAAAACTGGTAAGACCCAGTTTTTCAAATTTGAAAATGCATTTTCAAGTGAAATTAGAAATATTGGTAAAATATTGATAACCAAATATTGTTTTAAAAAAAATTGGAAAAAAGAAAAATTTTATATGTCCAAACGGGCTCTTAGTTTCAAGCGTCGTTGAGGAAGCATATACTTACAAAAAAATTAGAAAAAAAAGAAAAGAAATATTTACACATATGAAATGAAAATTTTCAAAATTCTGCTTGTATGAGCTTATTCACATTGTCAGTTTCGAGCTTAAATAAGAAAGGAGAGTTAGGGTAGATAGATGGGATTTTTTACACAAATAGCCCGTCATATTCATTATTTACTTTTTCTAGCCATATACAATGATTATATATTGATTATACATAATTATACACATATAAAATATAAATTATCCATATATTATACCTTCACCGACTATATTAATTTAAGCAGTTTTTGGTGGGCGGCTATTTAGGTTAATTCTTCTAGATTTGATAGCCAGTTGAAAACGAGTGAATTTGTGACAAATCAAGCCAGCTGAAAACTAGTGAATTTATGATAAATCATCACGATAACGAATAAAAAGCTTATATGGAGCGACATAATTTGTGAGAATTCGCATTTTTGATCCCAACTTGCTTGTAATTGAGGCGTCGTAATTATTTATGAGCAGCATGCATGCAATCATCATCATACACTCGTCACCAAGGAAGATGCAATATATAGGTCTCGAGAAGCAGAAGCTTTGGTTATTATGGAACATTATCTCTGCCTGTGGGCCTTGTAGAATTTAAACCAAAAGATGAAAATTGAAAAAGAAAATGGACCCCATCTTTCAACATTAATTTTACAGAGAAAGAGTCCAACTTGCTTACATTGCATACACTTCGCGTGAGTTATATTATTGTCTCCAAGTGAAAAGATACATTAATATGGTGCTCAAATTTTTGTCCTTCCATTGCAGTTCTATCTCTTTCTTCTGCTACTCATCAGTTATTGTTTTGCAGTTTCCATTCATCATTCATCCCACAGCATCCAAAGCAAAATCTATATAATTTGAAAATGAAGTTGTGGTAGCTAAAAGTAACGATAAAATATGTACACTGTAAAACATGCTTAGCTTAGAACATTTAAGTTTACTCTAACACGATGATGATTTGATTTTTGGTCATTGTTGAACCGCATTTGATCAAATGTTGTTTGTTTTATTTACTTATTTGTGTTTGTACCATGGTGATATTCGGGTCGGCTTGCACATACGTTGACAATTTCACTTTGGTATCTGTTATCTTCCGGCCAATGGAAGGGGGAGGGGGCAGTGGCGGAGCCATAATTTCACCAAGGGGAGTCAAAATATAAAAAATTTGTTACATCGAAAAGTCAAGGGGAGTCAACATAGATATACATAAAACAAAAAAAAAACCATCTAGCAATACAGTGTAATTTTCCGGGAAAGGCGTGTCGCCCCTTGGTTGAATGTGGCTCC
>NW_017673270.1:24742-58425 GCF_001879085.1 Nicotiana attenuata
AGGGGTATACACCTTATCTTAAGCGGTGCCACATGACTTCGCATCATCAAAAATTTTCATAAATGTATATGTCTAAATAATAAGAAAATGAAAATATTGCAGTATAAATATAAAAAATGGCACTGTTTGTTGTTATAGTGATGTATTTATTTGTTCACTTCTTCAAATGTTGACACCCCTTATGAAAATTCATGCGTATGCTACCGGAGGGAGGACGGGGGGGGGGGGGTTTACATAATTAGGGCATAATTAGGGCCTTTTTGGTGTGATTATCCAAGTGCTAAAAATTGCAGCCTATTCTAAAACAACGTCAGTAGGGTTTCAAGTCATGAATATATATCAAGAAGCACTTGAACTTCCTTTGTGCTCCTTAAAGAGAAGGAAAAAACAGAAGTCAAAAAAGGGAATAATTTCAAGAATTTAGGTAACCATATGTTTTACAAACTGGTTGACACTTTAATAAGACCTTCAATCAACAAAACATCCAATAGGGACTAGCTAATTGAATATCCAGACATAAATGGGTGCTCACAAATTCCCATTTTGAGGTACAATTTAGATTTTAGAAGAAGTAGACGAGAAGCATTAAATACAGAAATAATGACTAAGTCCAGTGTCTTGGATAGCGTGGTCCTATGATTTTTTTTTGTTAAGTTGAAGGATTGGTGTAGAATAGTTTTAACTTTTCTCCACATTTTGTGGCCATATTTTGGAGTTTTGGCAATAGAAATTCAGATGACCTCTTCTCTCTTTTAAAAGGGTAGAAGAAAACACACATTTAAGGAGATTGAAAGAGAGAGATTTTCAGGGGTCAGTGCATATTGGACCCAATATCTGAGAAACATTGCTGCCATATTGGAAGCATGTCTTGTTTTACAGACAAAGATCTGAGTATCTCTTTGACAGTGGCTATGCTTTGAGTATGAGTTATTACCCCTATCTATATTGGTGACCACTTTCAAATCCCATTACCCCTCTTATATCATAATATATTTTCTTACTGTGACATTGTTGTTGGACCATGTAACAAATTATTATCATACTAGTTAACTCATTGATCTAAGGAAAAGCGGTGGAATCAATCCAAAATAAAATAATAAGCCTACTCATGCATAAGGAAAATAGAAGTCTATGCACATTAGCCTACTCATGCATAAGGAAAGATCGTCAAAATAGCACGGGCTAATCAGTTTTCGGACTGGTAACTGAAAAATAGCTAGCGTTTGCAAAGTCATTGAAAATAGCTACTATTTTGCTGCAACACAAAAAGTTCCAGCATAATATACCGGAGATTGGAGCACCTGTGTATGAACTTATAGCATATTATGTTTGAACTCCAGCACACGGAAAGTTCCAGCATAATATACTGGAGATTGGAGCACTTGTGTATGAACTTCCAGCATATTATGTTGGAACTCCAACACACAGAAAGTTTCAGCATAATATACTAGAGATTAGAGCACTTGTGTATGGACTTCCAGCATATTATGTTGAAACTCTAGCACATTATGAAATTCCAGCATGTTATGTCGGAAGTTCACATGTAAAAAATTCGAACTCCAGCATATTATGCTGGAATATTTTCCGAATTTTGAACAGTGCTTTTGTTCAAATTTATCTTTTACATGAAAAACGGCTAAATTTCAATTACTTTTGAAACTGTGGCTATTTTTTAATTATCACTTGTAAATCTGGCTATTTTTGAATTTCTCCTTGACATATTTGAGTTTGATTTATTTGTTGCCAAAGACAAGAATTATATTGTTATGTCCTACTATGACCTTGTAGCTGATTCCACGCAAAAAAAGCGAGTCAAAAATGTTTTGAATTAACTCACAAGAGTTGAATCACATAAGACCCTTAAAACAAAACTTACAGGTAAACCGTTTCTTGCTTCTATTGTTATGCCCAAACGAAGTAAAAGTATTTTTTTTCCCTCGCAAAATATTACTATTACTACTACTATTTGAAAAGCCAAAAGTATCTATCTTGCTGGTGGAGTAAAGTTAAAGAAATTGCGATCGACTGAAGAATGAAGATGAAAATGATGGTGACAATACGAAGACCCTGTCAATCTTAGAATATTTTCCATAGTAAGGTAAAAACTACAAACAAGAATTTAAAGTTGGAATGATAAGATTTCCAGAAATTGTTACCTACAGAAGATAATATTCCATTTCTATTTACCTAATATGGTACATATCGAAATTTCGTGCCCGTGAACACTGTCCTTTTGTACCATGATCTAAGAACCTCACTTAATTTTCTATGTACCTTCAATCAACTTTGAAAGCTTCCTCTCTGAAATACTACCTAGCATTTTTTGGAGGCTTTGCCATCTTCAATATTTTTTAGGGTTTTCTAAGGGACAGAGAGTCTAGTGCCAAGAGGCCACAAGAAATGCAGTGTAACAAGTTCTAGTCTCAATGTAATCCTAGTCATACATGTAAAAATGATTACATTTAAGTGAGCATTTTTATTTTGGTATTCAAGCATAAGGTATCCTGAATTCACTAACTCGATTGATTCGGATTCGGGCCATAGAACCGGAGACCTAGAGCTCCCTGCCGAAAGTACCTCATTTCCAAAGCATTAATCGGAGACCTCTAGCCTCTTTATCTGCACAAGGTAGGGGTAAGATCTGCGTACACACTATCCTTTCCGACCCCATTTGAAAATACACTGGATTGGTTGTTGTTGTCGTTATTGAACCTAAGACCTCTACCTAAGAGCAAATGAACCTTTTATCATTCCAACGTATCTTTCGGTGAGTTGTGGGATATTTGAGTAAGAGGAGGTGCCCAAAGACTTGAATTCAGCCCAAACAAATATATTACACATGTGGACTTAAACGTGAATAACATCAGGTAGCCACTTTTTATAAGCATGATGTTTAAAATATATTCATAGTTTGTAATGTATTTAAAATTAGCCAATTTCGCTCAAACTTCAGGACGCGGCGTCCTAGAGTTTAAACCTCAAAATTCAAACTTCAGAACATTGTGTCCTAAAGTTTGGGTCATGAATTGACTAATCTTTAAATATATTGTAAATTGTGGATATATTTTAAATAATGGGCTTAAAAGTGGCTATTGCTGCACTTCCCCCGACTTAAACAGAGTGCTGTAGCCCATAAGCTCTGGGCTTACTCCTTCTTGGGCTTTCTTCTGATCTGTTTATCAACTCCCTCATATTTTCATAGCATGCCCTAAAGACAATTTGCTACTTCCGTAGTAAAATACTCTAATATTTCATTATGCTCCTTACTTTTATAACTTTGAAAATCAGCAAACGTGTAATCACATTACTAAGCTAGACATTCCACTTTAATAAGCAAAATTAATAAATGAACAAATAAAGGAAAAAGAAAAGGTCAACTCTCCTTGGGATTATCAACAAGAAGTCAGAGTGAAAAATGATTGGGTTAAATAGAAGTTAATTAAGTGAACAACTTTTTCCAATGATTATCGACTTGACTAAACATTCGTTAAAGGAGGGAAAATCGTCTGGTTGAAATTTTAAGTTGGCGATGGAAATTAGTATTTAGTATGATATACCCTAAACTTACAACCCCAAAAAAAAAAAAAAGGGACAAAAAAAGGAGCTTTGGTTAACGTTGAAGCAAATGGGGTACATAATATGCAGTGCCGCTCTAATGTTGTAGTTAATAAGGCTCGTGCCTTAGGCCCCCAAATTTGGGAGGCCTCATTTTTTTTTAGAAATAATAGGTTTATAAGTATTTAAAAAAAATATTTAGTACAACATTGAACTTTTTCGTATAAAGGAAAGAAATCTTTTTTTGCTATGTAAATAATGTAACTGTTTGGCTTACATAAAAAATGGGTAGTATGATAATTAAAGTGTGAATTAGGATTGGTTTGATAAGGGAAATAGTATAAGTAGAAGATACTAACTAATCGACATATGCAATTAAATAAAACGACTTTTCTTTTCCAAATATTTATATTGCTTATAAAATAACATTAACAGTTTCTATAACAATTGCCTCAACGAAAGAAGTTTTTCAAAATTAAAATTGATAAAATCTTAGCTATGATCAATAAAGTTTAAAGAAAGATTAAATGGGTTGGCTATATTAGTTTAAGAAAATTATTTCAAAAAAATTAATTATAAAAATAGTATTAACAACTTTGCATCTAAAAAATCTAGAAAAATAGACTTTACATAGAAATATATATTATAACATTTTTAAAAAAATTCAGGCTCACATTAAATTTTGGCTTTAGGCCACATACGCGCTTGAGCCGCCCCTGATAATATGGTGTCATATCTATATGTGTTTTTACTATTTAATCAGATAAATTCTTTATTAAAAAAAAAAAAAGTCAAAGACAATGGTGATTGTGAAATTTTATATTACTAGTATCAATGAACGTGCGTTGCACGTTAATAATAGCATGTGATGATTTAAATATTTATTTATATGAAGGAACAATAAAATTTAATTAATGAGAGAAATTTTATGTATAATAATACAACAATCGGCTAAATGCCGAAAAATGTTATTACATTGGCATAATACATGAATTTAAAATAAAATGACATCATCAAAACTTACACAAATAATCAATTTTGTCATGTTAGTTAGATAATTATGTATTATAGTTTAAAAGTATTTAATATGATGATATCTTAATGAACAATTCTTTATGGACAATATTTGTGTATGTTTCCTCCTAATGCTTTGGTTGCTCTACCTTAACCAAAACTTTTGTTGTCGATCTTGATATCCCTCTTGAAAGTGTAACATACAGTTGTTCGTGCAAGAAACTATATTGTGGTAAATATAGTCCAATTTTAGGATGTTTGTCCTTGTGCTTTATTTATTATATTTGCAAAACAAAAACATACTAAAAATTATTTTCACCCAAATTTAAAAGGATATTTCTTAGTTTCGAAAGACGAAAGCTGAATTCAGGGATAAGAATATACTTAGAAGCACATTGAGCAGTATCATAATTTTTGCATGTATGACGTTATTGTCAAAACTTCTATATACCATCTGTGTGCTATTGCATAAGCTATTCGGCGTATCTAAGTTTTTCAGTAGCATGACGGCATATTTTTTCTTCAAAATCAACCTATATACAATGGAAGATCAATGTTAACTTAGTCTATTATATATACGGTGATAGTGACATACGTAGGAAATAATAAACTTGACAACAAACATATATGGTAGAAGGCCATTTAGTATTTAAGTATTCTCTTGGTAGTAATTATAAGTATCATTTTCTGCTGAATCAAAACAGAAAAATATTTTGTTTTAAATATAAAATTTTACAATCAACCTTTTATTTAGTTGATCAGCATATTCATTTCTTCTATCTAAGATATCTTTTTAATTCTATCATGCGATTTGCACAAACTGCGTTTTAATCTAATGATAGAAATATTTCTCTAATTAAAAGCACTACTATTACCATTGGGATTGATAACCAAGTGTTCAGGAAGAACCAAATCATCTTTTATTAGATGCTCTTCTTCATTTTCGACACGAAGCAAGAAGACACTGAATACTAGATCTGTTCTTACTTTATATTTCTTGTCAGTTGAATCTTTTTCATTTGAGACCAGAAGTATAACTTTGGCAAGCTAGGTTTTATAGTCTATGTTTTGTCGATTTTGGAACTACTGGTAGTACTTGACATAAATTACATCCTAAAATATTAATTTTCACCAAACGGTTCATTAATATTCAATATATCTCTAGAACTTCGGACAATTATTTCGATCGTTTGATACTTAGCCATAAGTTCTTCATCCCATATAATCAATTTTGCTTTACTTATAAATTTAGCATCATTTCTCTGCTTTGATATATTTGTGATGGTTATTTAAGTTGTTTGAAGAGCTATATCAAATCTAAAGTGGGGGGCATCACAATAAAATCGTTATTGGTACACCACTTGGTATTATTGCTAATGCCATACCTCTTGATATAATATTTGCAAATAATGCATGACATAGAAATATTATTTCGATTCCGCCGGAGGCATCTGCAAAGAATAATCTCGTTATAGCATAGTCGACTCTTTATAATATAGTCTTAAAAGCTTGTTCTTTTTTAGGATTTAGCTTTGATTGAGCTTCCTCAGACACTTGTATAGCATTTTGATTCTTAATAGTATACTAACATTTTTACTTTGTGTTCTAACGCTCTTTTTTATGGAATAAATTTATGTACTCTAAGATTTTTTTTTAACTCGAATAAGAATTTTACTCATATGATGGATTTAAAAATAATTGAATTGGATTCTCTTGCTAAATAATTAACTAAAAGATTTAATTATTTTATTTTAACATAAAAAATTATTTTTCTATGTTGATTCAAATCTTAATATTAGTTCATCTCTTGTTTTGAATATTAATCTTAATTATAATTTTATCCACCATAAATTTTATTTTCAAAGAGTAAAAAATTGATATGACATTTCACTTATATTTATATTCGTAGAATCATTATTGGTATTGAGTCTTACTAACCATTTTTTTTCCTCTCTCTATCTTTCATACATTTATATTCTTAAATATTTTCTTAGTTGTTGCTTAATAATTGAGTATTTTTTTAATATTACACGAAAAAATGATAAAAAGATATATTATTTGGTTAGGAAAAGAGTTCAAATATAATATAAAAATATATTATCATGGATTTTTTTTCTCAATTTCAACTCTTTATGCAGTCTATTTAATATTACTTTTATATTTTATTGGTATTGGACATTATGGCGTGGTAATGTATTGCCAATACAGAGGATTCTTTTAATTTTATTAAACCTAGCTACATCTTTTTAATAAGAATTTAATAGACAAAATCTTATTAATTTTAAAATCTTAAATATAGGTATTGTAGTCAAAAAAATAGGTATTACAGTTATGTCCTTTCTCTATGAGTTCTTCCGTTTAATATTTTAGGGCTATTTTGGTATATTAATATTGTATTTATGATTTTATAATCATATAGGCTCTCCTTTTTCTAAAGGGATTTGGACAATATAATACATTCTCAAATTAAATTAGTAATAGGACATTAGAATACGTTTCAAATTAAATTAGTAATAGAAATTTTTAAGAAGTATATCCTAAAAGTAGTAGGATTACATGACTAAATAATTACTATTTTTCCTAAGTGATTACTTTTTCTACGCTAATGGTGATACTAATTGTAGAAATATTTGTCGTAGTAAATTATAAAAATAGAAGAGTATAATTTAATAAGCAAACTTTTAAATAAATTACTAATCGAATTAAACTAAGAATGGCAATAGTTTGATATGATGGAAAATATAGAGGCAAACCTGACCTTGTATGATTAAAATATTAGGATAAAGAACACAAAAGTTATCGTGTAGTTTTATTATTGGAAAAAGTAGGATATAGATTATTCTTACGTTTATCCTTTTACATGATTTTGTGTTTTAGTTCATATTTTTAGATTGTTGTCACACCTCCTTTTTCTACCCCGAAGGGGGATATAAGGGAGTTTTTTCAATTTAAGTGACAATCTAAACGGGATTATTTATATTAAATTCAGAGTCGCCGCTTGGGATAATTTATGGTGTCCCAAGTCACCGGTTTAGAATCCCGAATCGAGGAGATTTGACTCTGTTATACAGTCCGCGAAATACAGAAATCCGGGTAAGGAATTCTGTTAATACGGGAGAAGGTGTTAGGCATTCCCGGGTTTCGTGGTATTAGCACGGTCGCTTTGATCATACCTGGCTTAAAAAAATTGTTTAATTACACATTTTAGAACATATGCACATTTTCCTTTTTACCGCTTTTAATTAAGAAATTAACCTGAAACGATTCACGCGTACGTGTACTCATTTCTTTTGGCGCGTCAAGAATCATGTCACACGTACGTGTCCACAATTAATCACGCTTTATTATTATTAAGATTATTTGGCCAAAGTCACGCGAACATGTACCTTGGTTTATTTTGAAAATCATAATTATGTTACGTGAACGTGTACGCAATCACGATGATAAATTTAAAACGCGTCTAAAGCATTTCTACGAGTGTTCATTATTCTTCCTAAATTTTGAGGTTGTTGTGATGCCAAATTTATGAACAAGATATTATTGGGGCAAATAGGCTAGCTAACATGATCTATTACTTGGCCCAGATTCCTTATAGTTCAAGACCCACCTTATGGCCCATTTTTATTCCTTGCCAAGAAAGAAACAACTCTAATTTTTTCATCTACCCAATTAAAAGTATTTATTCAAGACCAAGACTACATACATCACGATCGAAATAAAACTAATTAAAACAATTTAAATGAAAACTAAAACATGCTACTCAAACAACGTAGAACCACAAATCAACCAACACGCGTACCAAGCTATCATAACACAATGAAATGAGAATGAAAATTGAGAAATGGACCTTTTATTGATGAACAAAATTGAAAATTGCGAATCAATCGGGCTAAACAAGGCAACAATCATTGGACTGAAATACCGAAATTACAAACCGAAACCTCAAATTGATACTGAAAAGCTCGAAACCCAAATCGACCTCAGTCAAACGATAAACTAAAACCTCAAATATCTGACAACTGATTTTCTGCCCAGAGGTTCACGACGACGAAAAGGTGCAGGTGAAATTCGTGTCTTGTTTAGCTAGAGCCTATTGCTTGCGGAAAACCAATTGTAACATATTTGTGGCTTGAGAGCTGTGGAAGAGCAAGCTGTTTTGTCTATGAGAAAAATTATATCTGCTTGAGAAGTATTCAGGCTATCATTAGTTAACTTTTTCCTGTAGGTTCAAGACAAAGAGGAAATGGATTGTAGGATTGAGAATTTGTTTTAGGTCATTATGGATTTTTGAATCCGAGATCAGATTGCATGTCAGGAAATGGATTGTAGGAATTGAATTCCAATTGCATATGGGAGAAAACCGTTTTTCTCGCGAATCAGAAGGAATCTGCCATTTTAGCTTAGAGTGCTTAGGTCTCGGTCTTTGGGAACTGGGAGTCTGCCGTTTATTTTTGGGTCTTCGTCCTAAGATTAAAAGTTAGGTATTATTTTATAGGGGTAGGAATTAGGTTAGGTCAAATGGAGAATGGGTATGAGCTCAATATTTTGGGCTATCCGAAATTGGACATTTTCAATTAAGACCAAACAAAATTAGCCCAAATTTCATACTCTTTCTTCTAAAACAAGACCAAAAATACTACACCATTTACTAATTAATTCTACTTTAAGTAAAATAACTATTAAAATAAGTGTGATGACCCAAGTGGTCATCACTTGTTTTAAATTAAATTCTATGACTCCGAGGGCTTGAGAACCTCATTTAGAGTCAGCTCGATTTGCGTGCGCAGTTCGAGCGCGTAGCCGGGAAGCTTAGTTATAAAAATGTGTGAAAAATTATAAGTTTGGACTATAAAATGAATTAATTTAACTTTGGTCAACGTTTTGGGTAAACGGACCCAGACCCGTGATTTGACGGTCCCGGAGGGTCCTTAGAAAGAAATGGAACTTGGGCGTACGCCCGGAATCGAATTCCAAGGTCTCGAGCCCGAGAAATGAATTTTTAAAGGAAATTATTTTCTGAAATTGTTTAAGAAAATTTGAAATGAAATTTGATTAGAACGTGTTGGTATCGGGCCCGTATTTTTGGTTGCGGCACCCGGTACAGGTCTTATATATGATTTAAGATGTTTCTGTAAAATTTGGTGAAAAACGGATGTCGTTTGACATGATTCGGACCTAAATTGGAAAATTTGATGTTTTAAGAAGTTTGAAAGAATTCATGGATTTTGAGGTTTAATTCGATGTTTATGATGTTATTTTGGCAATTTGATCGCACGAATAAGTCCGTAGGATGTTTTTGAGGTTGTGTGTATATTTAGTTTGGTGCCCCGAGGGCTCGGGTGAGTTTTGGATAGGCCACAGGTGCATTTTGAACTTTGAAAAATAGCTGGTGTGTTCTGATCTGCAGGCTTCGCATTTGCGAAGCCAGTCTCGCAAATGCGAGCTCGCAAATGCGAGTCATGCATCGCAAATGCGAGAGTTGGCCTGGGCAGCCTTCTTCGCAAATGCGAAGTAGCCGTCGCAAATGCGATGCCCGCCTAAATCCTCTGTGATCGCAAATGCGATCTCTTCTTCGCAAATGCGAAGTCGCAAATGTGACTATTATTTCGCAAATGCGAACCCTGTTTCGCATTTCCCACATCTGCAGAGGTCGGGGTTCGCAATTGCGAACCCCTGTTCGCAATTCCCACATCTGAGACCTGCAATTTTATACTTAGCCGATTTTAAACTCCATTTTTCATATTTTCTCAAACCCAAACACACTTAGGCGATTTTTCAAGAATCCTTTCTTCTCCAAATCAATTGTAAGTCATTTTTAACCAACTTTCTTCAATTCTTATCATCTTTTAACATGATTTCAACTTAAAATCAAGGCTTTTCATGGGGGAAATTGGGTGTTTTGGGTAGAACCTAGATTTTTCAAAAATTGGGGATTTGGATCTCGATTTGAGGTCTGATTTCAAAACAAATTATATATTTGAGTTCATGATGTAATGGATGATCGGGTTTTTGTTCGAACTTCGGGTTTTGACCACGTGGGCCCGGGGGCAATTTTTGACTTTTTGGCAAAACTTTGCGAAATTCATTTTCATGCATTCAAATTGATTCAATTAGCTTTTATTGATGTAATTAAGTAATTTGTGACTAGATACGAGCGAATTGGCGGTGGAATCAAGGGGTAAAGCTATAATTGAAACTTGAATTGTGTTCGTGGCATCGAGGTAAGTGTTTGGTCTAACCTTAGCTTGAGGGATTAAGAGTCGAGTCATATTTGCTATGTGATGATTGTTGAGTACGACGTATAAGCGTGGTGACGAGTATCTATACGTCGGAGTCAAGCATGCCCGTGGGTCTTATATTGTGATTTTCATGACTTCGTTGTATTATCTATGCTTAAAGGTGATTTTTTTTATTTGTTGTGACAAGTTTGTGGAAGTAATTGTGACCTTTGAATATTGAGGAGCATTGGCTCAAGCTATATTACGAATTGTGAAAGTGTATGAGTTGATTGAACCCTTTGGAGCATTGGCTCAAGTGGTAAGTGAGTTGTGATGTAAAAGTGAAAAAGAGAAAGAAGTTATTGTGTTGATACCCTTGCCGGGTTATTGTTGATTTATCGGTTATCTCCCTTGCCGGGATGTGGATATTATTGATGTTGTTCCCTTGCCGGGATTTCAGTGTCTAATTGTTGTTCCCTTACCGGGAGTTCTATTATAATCTTGTTTATTCCCTTGCCCCTTGTTTGTGATTGTTGTTTGGGTGAGGAAGAGTGTTAAAGCACGAAGGGTGATGCCGTATATGATTGTGAGGAAAGAGTGTAAAGCACGAAGGGTGATGCCGTGCCGCACGATGTACCATTCCATGCCGATTCTATTGATTATATGGTGAGGAAAGAGAGTAAAAGCACGAAGGGTGATGCCGTGCACGTTTTATTATATAACTGCTTTGGTGAGGACGAGAGTAAAAGCACGAAGGGTGATGCCGTGCACTTATTGATTTTTGATTCTTTATTGATGTCTGAGTTATGTTGTTTCCTTCGTTTCTTGATGACTTTTACTCGGAATTGTTATCTTCCCCACAGCATGCTCCCCCTCTCATATTGATTGGTTATCTCTGTATTCCTTTTCCGCTGTATATATTTGAATTGCATAGGTTTATGTGGTAGTCTGGTCTAGCCTCGTCACTACCTCGCCGAGGTTAGACTAGGCACTTACCAGCACATGGGGTCGGTTGTGCTGATGCTACACTCTGCACTTATGAGCAGATACCGGAGCAGCGTTTGGTCAGCAGCAGTAGTTCGGGAGCCAGCCTTCAATTCACCGAGACACCGAGGTAGCCTTGTAGGCGCCCGCAGGCCCGGCGTCTCCTCTATCCCTTGTTATGTTCTGTTATCACTTGTATTCGAGACAGTCAGTATTACTTTCTTTCAAACAGTTGTATGTAGTAAATCTTAGTATTCCGTGAGTGTTGTGACACCAGTTCTTGGGTAGAGGCATATGTTGACTTCCGTATTGTTTGGTTTATTTGGTCTAAGTCTTCCGCTTTAATCTCATATTCCGCTGTTATTTTAATATTTATCGCTTGTTGTTATGATTTATAAAAAGGATTAAAATAAAAGAGTTAAGAATTTATAATTTCGTAGCTTGCCTAGCTTCTACGAGTAGGCGCCATCACGACTCCCGAGAGTGGGAAATCCGGGTCGTGACAATAAGACTACCCGTTAAAACAAACCTATTTTTTGGTTTTTTTCAAATATCATACTAAAAGATAAAAAATAAAATTAGATTAAAATCATTGCAAAAATTAAAATAATATTCCTAAAAACAAAGTGGAACTATTTTTGTATTTTTTTTTTGAATTTTATGTAAAGTAGATAAATTAAAAGTAACTAGATTAGCTAAAAAAAGAAAATATTTTTTTAATTTTTATTTTTGTGATAAAATAAAGTAAAAGGGTCAAAACTAGTTAAAATATCGATATTAGACCTAAACTAAATATTTATATGCTAAAATATGTAAAATCTTGGGGAGGGTCAAAAATTACATGTCTACAGCTGCCCCTCTTTGACTGGAAATGCGAAGAGTTTTCAGACAAAGAACGACGAGACAGATTTTTTTACCCGACCCTTATTTAGAGACACCAAAAACTAAGAGAAAGGAGAATGTGACCGAGCCCTGGTATTTGGGCTGCCTACATATCTTTGGCTATAAAGGAATCAGGCCACGTGTAGTTCAGAAGTGAATGAGGTGATGGAGTGTACCGAGGTGGAGAGCCGAGTGAGGTTCCGTTGCGTCGAGGTTCCGGTCCGCGCTCCTATTATTACATAAAAAATCAAAATTGAAAAGACTAACTAAGCCTATCAGCTATGAGTTACAAGATTCCTATCTATGAGTCTTCTGAAGCTTGATCTTGAGTCTTGAATGGTTATTCATGCGGACTTTATATTTGAACCTTGGCGCTTGCTAGCTGCAGGTGCTAGTTCATTCTTCTACACCTTTTGGATCAAGACCGGACATGTAGCACTCATGACCTCAACCACGTCGAGCAGTTCACATCTTTTTCCTGCTCCTGCATTTTGGATTCACTTCTTTTTTTCTTTCTTTTTTTTTTCTCTTTTTTTTTTGGATTGAGACTACTTCTATTGGTCATCTCGGATTGTTGACTCGCATTCTTGCCGCGAGCTTCTGCTACTTCTCACTTGAGTTGAATTCTGAAATAAACTTCCCTTGTTCCCCAGGTGGGCGCCTGCTACTACAACAAAACAGACAAAACAAAAGAAACTTTTTTGCCCCAGTTTGGTACCGGGAACGTCTGTGAGTGTTAATCGAATCCTGTTATCCAAAAGAGTTCTATGAATTTAAAAGCTAAATCCCATTATCCAGGAGGGTCCTGGAAACTAAAATTAAATCTCATCTTAAGAGTGAAAATTTGAAAGCTAAATTCTATTTCCTAAAGTAAAACTTACGTAAATCCCATTATCTATGAGGGTCCTGAAAACTTAAAACTACATCCCATTATCCAGGAGGGTCCTGAAAAACTTTAAAATTAAATCCCATTATCCAGGAGGGTCCTGATTTCAAGACAACTAAAGATTGATAACTTAAGAAAACTAAAATTGACCCCTTCTTTTTTTCTTTTTTTTTTTCAAATTATCCTAGGAGAAAATTCATCAGACTAGGTTTTCAATCTTAGGAGAAAATTCATCAGACTAGGTTTTCAATCTTAGGAGAAAGATTTATCAGACTAAGATTTTGATCCTAGGAGAAAGTTCATCAGACTAGGTCCCTTTTTTCTCTTTTTTTTTTGGTATCTTAGGAGAAAGATTCATCCGACTAAGACATTTATCCTAGGAGAAAAATTATCGGACTAGGTTTTCTATCTTAGGAGAAAGATTCATCAGACTAAGATTTCCATCCTAGGAGAAAGTTCATCAGACTAGGTCTCTTTGTTATCTTAGGAGAAAGATTCATCAGACTAAGATTTCTATCCTAGGAGAAAATTCATCAGACTAAGATTTTGATCCTAGGAGAAAGTTCATCAGACTAGGTCTCTTTTTTTTAGTATCTTAGGAGAAAGATTCATCAGACTAAGATTTCGATCCTAGGAGAAAATTCATCAGACTAGGTCTTCTATCTTAGGAGAAAAATTCATCAGACTAGGTCTTCTATCCTAGGAGAAAGTTCATCAGACTAGGTCTTCTATCTTAGGAGAAAAATTCATCAGACTAAGATTTTGATCCTAGGAGAAAGTTCATCAGACTAGGTCTTTTTTTTTTTAAGTATCTTAGGAGAAAGATTCATCAGACTAAGATTTTGATCCTAGGAGAAAGTTCATCAGACTAGGTCTTCTATCTTAGGAGAAAAATTTATCAGACTAAGATTTCTATTGGGAGGAAAATCCATCAGACTAGGACTTTTTATCCTAGGAGGAAAAAATGTGAAGGTCAATGGCAAGATTTAATGCACAATAGCAAGACAAATAAAGGCAAAGATTTGAGAAACTTCCCTTTGTCGGCTCTTCTCTGCTCTTCTTCTTCTTCTCTTTTTTTTCTTTTTTTTCTTTCTTCTTTTTTTTTGAATCACTTTCCTTGCACTGCTTTGTTCATGTTTCATACAAAGAGAAATTTGTCAGTTTTGAAAATGGTGGTCGGTTTGTGGCCTTGAGTCTTGGGCAGCTTGGCTTCTGCTTCAATCAACTGGAGTCGGTTTCAAGAGACTTTTGCTCTGCATCAACCCTAATTGTTTCACACCCAGTACCATTTGTATTTGTGGCTCAATCAGCTTTATCCCAACTGGAGATCTTTTCTTAGGTGACCTTTCTGATATCTTAAATGAGTTCCTGCTTTTTGAGCCATTTGTCTGTCAGAGAGAATCACCAGTTATCTTTGCTTGCGCCAAGTAGGCTCACAAGAGTCTTTTGGGGGGAAGCCTTTGCATGAATCCTCAAGTCATGTTGACTGTAACACCTGAGTATGCTGGCCACATTTTCTTTGTGCAATTGAAAAGCTGGTAGCAGATTTTGAAATCTTTTCTTGCTTGTTTTGACAAGGACTCAGAGTGAAGGACACAATGATGCAAAGAAACAAGTATTAACAAGAAATTCCCCTGTCGGAAGGACTGGAAGGAAGAGTTTTTTTTTCTTTTTTTTTTCAATAACTAGCCTTAATGATCATGACATGCATTTTGGACTCAACGGCCTGATCTATCAAACTTATCCAATTTTCCCTTTTACCATTCTTATGACGTTTGAAGTCGGGCTTGTTCGTGCCAATCCTTTGCATCAGCTTCACGGCTCACTTTCGACTAGTGGTGCCTTGAGGGATTTTCACCAACAAGCCTCTCTTATTTATTGATCTCTACTTGTCGTCGCCTTACAGTGCTCCTGCGGGTTTTCACTAATAAGGCTCTCTCATTTTCTTTTAATTTCTTTTTCTTTTGCTTTCTTGTGCGAGCATCTTGACAGTGTTCTATGTCGCGTGACAACCGTGGCTCATTGCATGCTTCTCTTGGCATTCTTGAAGGCATATCGGGAGGTCTTTATTTGGAAGAATTTTGGATAGGGTTGGAAAGAAAGAACGTCATGAAGGCTCAAAATAGACTCAAAGTAAAGGGGGTTGTAGAGTTACAACTCTTGGAATCGACTCTTTCAAAAGTGAAATAAAATCTTTGCCCCAGTTTCAGCTATTGGGGATTTTTGGAATTTTTTTTCTTTTTCTTTTCTTTTTTTTTGAATTCTTATTTGGTTGGACCGAACCGTGAGGCTGCCTACGTATCCTTTTTTTTTAAAAGGAATCAGGTCTAACGTAGTTCAAACATCTGACCTAACTATTTTTTTCATCTTTCTTTCTTTTTCTTTGTCTTTTTTTTTGCTTTTGTCTCTTTTTTTTTTGTTGTTTTCAAAACAAGTTGCCCCAGCTTCTATTTTCTAGGGGCATGGACCTTTGACAGTTCTTTTCTTCTTCATTTTTTTTCACTTGAACTTTCTAAGAATTGCCCAAGTTTGTACTCTTGGGACATGAACTTTTCTTTTCTTTCATTTTTTCATTTTTTGACTCTTGACTCTAAACTTGATTCCAAAAGAGGGTGGTCAAAGAAAATAACACAGGCTCAAACGGGGTAGCGAAGGATATAAAGTGTTTGGATAGCAGAAAAAGGGCCTCCCAGCCTTGAGAACGCTAAACATAGTATCCTTTTGCGATCACAGCATTAATGAGAATGTCTGTCTTCTTGGCGTGTCGTGGTCACAAGACACTTTCCATCCCTTAATGTCAAACTTTCCAACAAACTTCAATTGATTAAACATCCTCAAGCCCGATCTTCACAATGATTTGAAGGTAAATTTTACTCGACCTTAATTCCAAAGTATTTCAACTCTTTATTCATCCTCAAAAGCATTTTTTTTGTCTCAGTTATCCAATTCCAGATTAAATCAATTTTTAAGATCTGGCCAAAATTTCTGCATGCATGTCATGTCATTAGAACTAACGAGAAAAGAACTAAGAATAGAATGACACAAAAGGACAAACTGTATTTCATTGAGTAAAGGATGAAAGGGTTTGACAACAAAACAAATAACCTAAAATCCGAGTTACAACCCTAAAATAACCCGAATAATGAAAATAGCAACAGAACAAACGAACAAGACTCACACAGACGGAATGGAGGGATAGCAGGGTTTGACTCAATAAAACAAATAAAAGTCTGGATCACAACCCTGAAATAACTCAGATAATAGAAAAAACATCAAAACAAGCTACCAAGATTCCTTCCTAGTGAGGAGGGAATGACTTTTCAATTGCTAAGCTTGACATTTAGCCACAAATTTGCTCATCAGAATCACCATGGCCTTCTCCAATTTCAGTCGGTAAGTTCCCGAGTGGATTCTCATTCTCCATGTCACCAGGCATCATTCCCATAAAGTGTGCATCATCATATGCAGGTAAAGGATTCTGCGTGATATTTTGGGTGTCACTGTCTTGGATCACAATTAGTTTTTCCTGGATCATCCTTTCTATTCTCTTTTCAAATCCCGACAACTTTCAACATTGTGCCCCTAGGCATTGGAATGATATTCACACCTTTTAGAAGGGTCAAAGCTTCTTGCACGTGGGTCTACATGATTTGGAGGAATGGGTGCAATCATGTCATAATGCTTTAACTTCTCAAATAAGCTTGCATAGGAATCTCCTATTGGTGTAAAATTATCTTTCAACCTTTGTTCCCTTCTATACCCCTGTCTTGGATGTGGGTTATAGGGCACTTGAAAATTTTGTGGAGGCTGCTGAAGGTTCTGAGGTGCTGGTGCTCGCCTTCTGGGGTGTCTTGGTGGCTGGACAACATACTGAGGTGGAGCAACAGAGTATTGTGAGTTCTGAGGTGGATAGTAGTGCTCAGGAGCATCATCGGAAAACAGACGAGGCTGGTCATACCTTCGAGATGCTCTCCTAGGACCTCTTCTCGACCGTGATGTCATCATGATTTCTTCGTCCTTGTCATTCGTCTCACTAAAATTACCAGATTCAAACTGGACAGCTTGAGTTGCGGCTTTGAGAACTGCTTGACTTATAATTCTGCCTGTCTTAAGACCATTCTCAACCATTTCCCCCTTTTGATTGCCTCCGAGAAGGATTTACCCACTGCGGACATCATGTTTTGAAAATAATCTGGCTCTTGAGCCTGAAGAAAGATAGTGATTAGCTCGTGGTCATCCATGGGTGGCTTAACTCTAGCTGCTTGCTCTCTCCATTTAATGGCATATTCCCTGAAACTTTCAGTTGGTTTCTTCTTCAGGTTTGAAAGGGAATTGCGGTCTGGGGCGATGTCGATGTTGTATTGGAACTGTTTGACAAAGGCATGTGCCATGTCATCCTAGACATACCAGCGAGATATGTCTTGATCCATAAACCATTCGGAGGCTACTCCCTTAAGGCTTTCCCCAAAATAAGCCATCAGCAATTCTCCATTTCTTCCTGCACCTCTTAGCTGATTGCAATACCTTTTCAAGTGGGCTATTGGGTCTCCATGTCCATCATACTTTTCAAATTTGGGGATCTTGAAACCAAGTGGCAAACAAATATCGGGGAACATACATAGATCCTTGAAGGCAATGCTCTTCTGACCTGCCAACCCTTGCATATTTTTCAACTGTTGTTCTAAGCTTTTCACTCTTTGGGTCATTTCTTCCTGTGCCATCTTTCGGGAAGGCTTCTCAATGTTTGCAGGAAGATTAAACAAGTACGAGTGGTACTGCTCTTGCTGGGTAGCAAATTGTGACTCATGAGTTTTCTTCTGCACCACCGTCGGTTGTGAGATGGTGAAGACGGGCATAACAGTAGTGGTTGTCTGATTGGTTGTCAATGGCAAACTTTGGGAGCGCACAACAGAAGTTCCAATAGTCATACAGTTGGGATAATGACTGAACCTAGGTGGATAGGATTGATCAGACAATGAGACCGGAATGGCAGTAGTCGAGATGGGTGTGAATTCTGGGAAACCATGAGAAGAAAAGGGCGGTCCTTGGCCATTGGCCCATGCTTGACACATTTCAGTCATTTGCTGCTTTAGTACCCTATTTTCCTCAACCACAGTAGACTTTTGCTGAACCCTCTGACCCTGAGTCTCTTGAGCACTAGTAACAACTTCGATGTCAGTTGTCATTGGCATTTTTCCCTTGGATCTTGTGAATTATGGATGTGTTTCCAGCTTACCACAAATCAACCACCTCAAACTTTCTTCACAATTCAAAACAAACAACATGTTAGAATGGTCACTCTTCTCTTCTTCTTTTTTTCTTTTTTTTCTTTTCTTTATTTTCTCTTTTTTTTTCTTTTAAACCATTCGATCGAACCTGATGTGGGTTGCCTACGTATCATGACGCCGCATGAATCAGATCTTTGTGTAGTTCGAGAAGATTAGGAATAAAGTAAATAAACTAACCTTTTTTGGATTTTGGACTTTTTCGAAAGAAAGACTTTAAAAAGAAGAAACAAAATATTTTTGGATTTCGATTTGTTTGTTTATTTTATTTTATTTTAATTTTTGAAAAGAAAGACTTCTAAAGAAGAAAGAAAATATTTTTTTTGAATTTCGACTTTTTTTTTTCTTTTTTTGGAATTTCGAAAGAAAAACTTCTAAAGAAGAAAGGAAATATTTTTGGATTATTGAAATTTTATTTTGAATTTATGAAAGAAATGCCTCTAAAGAAAAAGAAATATTTTTGAATCTTGAATTTTCTTTTCAATTTTTGAAAGAAGAATGAAAATATTTTTGGATTTTGCGAAGAAATTAAAAGAAAATATTTTTGTATTTTTCAAAATTGGGGTCTAAAAGAAAGACTTTCTAAAGAAGGGAAGTAAAAGAAAAATATTTTGGATTTTTAAAAATTGGGGTCTCAAAGAAAGACTTTTCTAAAAAAAAGAAGTAAAGAAAAATATTTTTGGATTTTTTTTTGAAAATGGTGGGCCGCAACCGTTGAGGTTTGCCTACGTATCTCACATACGGTGAGAATCAGACCCGCGTAGTTCGATCAGTTTTGACATAATTGAAAAAAAAAGATATCGACTCACTTTCATTTTTTTTTGAAATACATTTTCTTTTCCTCTTTCTTTTTCAAAAATTTTGGCAGAGTTTTGAGGCATTTTCAAATATCGGAGTTTTTAGAACCGGGTGAATTCTCTATCCTACATCACTCTTATTTTTTTCTGTTATTTTTCTTTCCTTAGCCGGTCAACATACAAGTCGAAGCAAATAAATGTACAAATAGCACGGAAGATTCATCAGGATGGTCTTTCATTTCGGGTACACTTGTCCTAGACGGACCCAACCCCTGTGTTGAGTCCCCTAAGTCAAATGCACGTGATGCAAACAAACGTTCCTACTAAGGATCCGGCATGAGGCTATGTTATTCTAGGTTTAAACCTGGGGTTGGGTTCAAGACCTGGCTTACCCGAGCGGACAGCTCGAGCCGAGGTGGGGGCAACGTACCGGGAGCACGAAAGTCTACCCGGCCTTGTTGCTGACCCACCCTCGTTCTATTTGGTATGACTTCTAACAGAAAAGTGGGCCACGCGTACGTGTGCACCATATTTTTAGAAGACTCAGAAGGGAGGCGTAAGAAGACAGTTTAATACCGCTGAAATAATATCAAAGCGGTAAATAAGCGGCAATTAGCACATTAGGTCCACAAATACAGTAATATCAAAAAACAATAAAGCCAAGCATAGATCATATTAACAAGCTCGAATTCTGAACCCTGAACCAGAGATTCTGGGTTCTTATTCCCCAACAGAGTCGCCAGAGCTGTCACACCTCCTTTTTCTACCCCGAAAGGGGATATAAGAGAGTTTTTCCAATTTAAGTGACATCGAAACGGGATTATTTATATTAAATTCATAGTCGCCACTTGGGATAATTTATGGTGTCCCAAGTCACCGGTTTAGAATCCCGAATCGAGGAGATTTGACTCTGTTATACAGTCCGTGAAATACAGAAATCCGGGTAAGGAATTCTGTTAACCCGGGAGAAGGTGTTAGGTATTCCCGGGTTCCGTGGTTTTAGCACGGTCGCTTTGATCATACCTGGCTTAAATAAATTGTTTAATTACGCATTTTAGAACTTATGCACATTTCCTTTTTACCGCTTTTAATTAAGAAATTAACCTGAAACGAGTCACGCGTACGTGTACTCATTTCTTTTGGCGTGTCAAGAATCATGTCACGCGTACGTGTCCACAATTAATCACGCTTTATTATTATTAAGATTATTTGGCCAAAGTCACGCGAACGTGTACCTTGGTTTATTTTGAAAATCATAATTATGTCACGTGAACGTGTACACAATCACGATGATAAATTTAAAACGCGTCTAAAGTATTTCTACGAGTGTTCATTATTCTTCCTAAACTTTGAGGTTGTTGTGATGCCAAATTTATGAACAAGATATTATTGGGGCAAATAGGCTAGCTAACATGATCTATTACTTGGCCCAGATTCCTTATGGTTCAAGACCCACCTTATGGCACATTTTTATTCCTTGCCGAGAAAGAAACAACTTCAATTTTTTTTATCTACCCAATTAAAAGTATTTATTCAAGAACCAAGACGACGTACATCATGATCGAAATAAAACTAATTAAAACAATTTAAATGAAAACTAAAACATGCTACTCAAACAACGTAGAATCATAAATCAACCAACACGCGTACCAAGTTATCATAACACAATGAAATGAGAATGAAAATTGAGAAATAGACCTTTTATTGATGAACAAAGCTGAAAATTGCGAATCAATCGAGCTAAACAAGACAACAATCCTTGGACTGAAACACTGAAATTACAAAACCGGAACCTCAAATCGATGCCGGAAAGCTCGAAACCCAAATCGACCTCAGTCAAACGATAAACTAAAACCTCAAAGATCTGACAACTGATTTTCTGCCCAGAGGTTCACGACGACGAAAAGGTGCAGGTGAAACTCGTGTCTTGTTTAGCCAGAGCCTATTGCTTGCGGAAAACCAATTGTAACACATTTATGGCTTGAGAGCTGTAGAAGAGCAAGCTGCTTTGTCAATGAGAAAAATTATATCTGCTTGAGAAGTATTCAGGCTATCATTAGCTCACTTTTTCCTGTAGGTTCAAGACAAAGAGGAAATGGATTGTAGGATTGAGAATTTGTTTTAGGTCATTATGGATTTTTGAATCCGAGATCAGATTGCATGTTAGGAAATGGTGTAACGACCCGACTGGTCGTTTTGAGGAATTTCGTCCGGTTCGGTAGTTTGAGGTCACGAGCATCTTCATAATATGACTATCGACTTGCGTGCATGGTTGAATTCAGTTAATGGATGATTCAGAGTCAAATCAGAAGAAGGAATCTAGTTTTGGAAGTTTGAACGGTGAGAATTTGACCGGAATTCGACTTTTGAGTTAACGGCCCCGGAATGGGTTTTGGGTGATCTCAACAGCTTCGTATGGTGATTTTGGACGTAGGCGTGCGTTCGTATTGTGTTTTGGAGGTCCGTAGCTAATTTAGGCTTGAAATGCCAAAAGCTGAATTTTTGAAGTTTCCGGTTCGATAGTGAGATTTTGATATCGGGTCGGAATGGAATTCCGGAAGTTGGAGTAGCTCCTTAGTGTTGAATGTGACGTGTGTGCAAAATTTCAGGTTATTCGGACGAGGTTTGATAGACTTTTTGGTCGAAAGCGTAATTTGAGAGTTTTTGGAATTCTTAGGCTTGAATCCGATGAAAAATTGGTGTTTTGATGTTGTTTTGAGCGTTCCGAAAGTTGGAACAAGTTTGAATTATGTTTTAGGATTGGTTGGCATGTTTTGTTGAGGTCCCGGGGGCCTCGGGTGTGTTCCGGGTGGGCCCCGGGTCAATTTTTCCCTATGTTTGAACTTTGAACCGTTGTTCTGCTATCTGGTATTTCCTTCTATGCGATCGCATAGGCATAGCCGCGATCGCGTAGTACAATGTCAACCTGCCATATTTTCCTTCTATGCGATCGCATTGATTTGTTCGCGATCGCGTAGCACAAACTTTGGACAGTAGTATTTTCCTTCTATGCGATCGAATTGATTTGTTCGCGATCGCGTAGCACAAAATTTGGACAGTAGTATTTTCCTTCTATGCGATCGCATTGATATGTTCGCAATCGCGTAGCACAAAATTTGGACAGTAGCATTTATGCGATTGCATTGATTTGTTCGCGATCTCGTAGCACAAAATTTGGACAGTAGCATTTTCCTTCTATGCGATTGCATTGGTTTGTTCGCGATCGCGTAGCACACTTTGGGCCAGCACCTATTTCTTCTATGCGATCGCATCTCTTCTCCCGCGATCACGATGTACAAATACCTGGGCAGTATTTAAATAGCCCATCCGCGACCCTTCTTCATTTTTCCACTATTTTTGAATGGGATTGAAGCTTTTGAGGGAGATTTTCGAGGAAACCAAAGGGGAATCACTTGGAGGTAATATTCTTGAATTCATAACTCGTTTATATGTGATTAAAGATCTAATTAGTGGTGAAAAATTAGGAAAAAATCAGTGCAAAATGGGTAATTAGGCTTGAGATTAAGAGACCTTAAAATGGGTATTTGAGGGGTCAATTGAACTCCGATTTTAGTGTTCTTGATATGTATAGACTCGTGAGAGTACGAGGGTTCTGAAAATATAAATTTTGCTCGATTCTAAGGCGTGGGCGCAAGGGGCATTTTGGTCATTTTATCTAATTTCGCGTAGTGGCTTAGAATTTATTTGTAGAATCAGTTACGTGAAGTGTTATTTACATTATGCAATTAAATTGGATAGATTTGGGCCATTTGGAGTTGAGTACTCGTGGCAAGAACGTGGTTTCGGGTTGATTTTGAGCCGGTTCGACGTAAGTATCTTGCCTAACCTTGTGTGGGGGACTTCCCCTTAGTATTTGAGTCTTCTATGCTAATTGTAGTCCGTGCATGTGAGGTGACAAGTGTGTGCTCGGACTTATTTGTAGAAAATATGCTTTAGGTTTCTTAGCTCCTTACATTCAATATGTGGGAAGTATTCCGTTATGATTGAGTATAATAATTGCTTAAATTGTCCCTATATGCTCCACATGATGTTGTTAGCCTTCCTCTAGTTCTTACGTGTTGCTTTGATCCTTAGTTGCCTTAATTGAAGTGATTGCCTTCCTTACTACTTTGATACTTCTTGATTGTGAGTTCCTCTATGACTTCGTGCAAATAGATTACATGTCCAATCGTTGTGGTTACTGGTGTAGTTATCACTTGCCTATTATGTCTTGGTTTTTAGTTGAGGTTTCATTGTGAAGTAATTGTTGGTAGAAGTTTGGTTATAGCTGATTCCCTTGCCGGAACATATTTCATTCTTACTGTGGGTTCCCTTGCCGGGATGTGTTTATTCTTGTTGTTGACTCCCTTGCCGGGATATTGTTGTTTCCTTATTATTCCCTTGCCAGGATTCTTTGCGATTGGTGTTGATTTGTATCCATGGGATCGGGTTTCACGCCGCAACAATATTATATGATTTGGATCGGGTTGCATGCCGCAACAATATTATATAATTTGGATCGGGTTGCACGCCGCAACAATATTATGTGATTTGGATCGGGTTGCACGCCGCAACAATATTATATGATTTGGATCGGGTTGCACGCCGCAACAGTATTATATGATTTGGATCGGGTTGCACACTGCAACAATATTATATGATTTGGATCGGGTTGCACGCCGCAGTAGTACTATATGATTGGGTATCGGGTTGCATGCCGCAACAAGAAAGAATGAAAGTGAATATTGATTCTTATGGTGAGAACGAGAGTAAAAACACGAAGGGCACTTTCTGTTGCTGTGTTTATCTGTTGTTATCAATTCAAGTGTTTTAACTGTTTAATTTCCTTTATTGCTGTGATCCTTTGTGTTGGAACCTACAGTGTTTTCAATACTTCGCCGTATTTATATATATACATTTCAATACTTCAAACTTCAAAAATTATTACATCTTTAATTCAATTAGTTTCTCAATTATATCCCTTTAAACCGTCTGAGGTCGTATTTTACTTAAAAAGGAATTTCTACTAAGTTTTAAGTTATTAACTCCCATGTTAAAGGTAATAATCCAGTCGATGTTGTATTTTAATTGAAAGGGGTACTTTCTTTACTCAAATGATTTCAAAAGAAACAACCTCATCTTTTCTCGCTGACTTTCCTAATTAGTTTAGAAATTGTAATTTACTTATACTAGGTAAATGAGACTTCTTGAACATCTTAAGTGCATTTGTACGGACATTATGTATAGTATAGCATGTGGATTTTGTTGTTAAAAGTGAGATGGAAAATATGGGGGCACAAGGTGCCATATGTGCTGAATGTTCGGAAGTTGGAATTATGATATGAGAAATCGAGGATTGAGATGGTCGGGATTGTGTATTAGACATGATGTGATTGATTGAGTTGGTATTGCCTTCTTTATTTGAATACATTCTTACTTGTCCCTATTCCTGTTATGTCAGTGTTGATTTACTTGGTTATTTGATTTACTTGGTTATCTGACTTACTTGATTATCTGATTTACTTGGTTATCTAACTTACTTGATTATCTGATTTACTTGGTTATCTGATTTACTTGGGTATCGTTCGTTACTACCCGTGTTCTCCCTTTATTGTTCCTACTGTTTGTATTTTGATTTCTCTCCGCTGTTGATATTATCTCGTTATCTTTATCTCGATATTTTACTATCATGCCTTGTTAATTTCAGTTGACCAGTAGGTGTCTTGACTGTTCCTCGTCACTACCCCGCCGAGGTTAGTCTTGATACTTACTAGGCACCGCCGTGGTGTGCTCATATGTCACGACCCGGATTTCCCATCCTCGGGAGTCGTGATGGCGCCTACTCGTAGAAGCTAGGAAAGCCACGAACTTAGAAATCATTAACTCTTTTATTTTAATCCTTTTATAAATCATATCAACAAGTGACAAACGTTTAAATAACAACGGATAATTAGATTAAAGCGGAAGACTTAAACGAAATAAACTAAGCAATACGGAAATCCACATATGTCTCTACCCAGAAACTGGTGTCACAACATTCACGGACTGTCTAAGATCACTACATACAAATGTCTGAAAGAAAGAACCCCGTCTGTTTCGGTACAAGTGATAACAGAATCATAAAAAGAGATAGAAGAGATGCCAGGCCTGCGGACGCCTGCAAGACTACCTCGGGATCTCGGTGGACTGAAGGCTGGCTCCCGAACTACTGTTGCTGACCAAACGCTGCTCCGGTATCTACACACAGTGCAGAGTGTAGTATCAGCACAACCGACCCCATGTGCTGGTAAGTATCTGGCCTAACCCCCGCGAGGTAGTGACGAGGCTAGAAGCAGACTCCAGATAAACCTGTGCAGTTATATAATATGAGGCGGAAGAATAAACAGGTAATAAACAGTTTAAAAGGGAGGGGGTACATGCTTCGGGGAACAACATCAAACTAACAGAAACCAAATAGATATATGAAAGAACTGTACAGTATCTACAACAATACAATAACACTACTGTTGCGGCGCGCAACCCGATCCCTTATCAATTAACACTGTTGCGGCGTGCAACCCGATCCATATATATATAACTGTTGCGGCGTGCAACCTTATATATATATATATATAACTGTTGCGGCGTGCAACCCGATCCAATATCATATCTGTTGCAGCGTGCAACCCGATCCAATATATATATATATATATATATATATATATAAACTGTTGCGACGTGCAACCCGCTCCAAATATACAGCCTACATTGATCATGACAACAGTCCCGGCAAGGGATTAACCATAAATTATACTATCCCGGCAAGGGAACTCAACAGTACAAGAATATACGTCCCGGCAAGGGAGAATCAGCTATAACCAATCTCAACTCAACTCCTAATCATCTCAGTTATCACCATTTCTAACTCATAAGTAACTTCCACGAAAATAAACTAAGTCTTTGCGCAATACCACGGATTTACTCACTATTATAACCATAGTATCATTCGAGAATACAACAAGTATCAATCTAAGACTCACGGTCATGCTCGACACGAACGTATAGATACTCGTCACCATGCCTATACGTCGTACTCAACAAGAAACAAGTAGCAAATATGACTCAACTCCTAATCCCTCAAGCTAAGGTTTGACCGAACACTTACCTCAAAGTTCCACGGCCAACTCAATCCTCAATTACCGCCTTTCCTTTCGAATTCGGCTCCAAATCAATTGTATCTACACATAAATGACTTCATAACATCAAATAATGCTAAACAATTCGAATCCAATGCCTAATTATAGTTTTCCAATCATTCTTCCCAAAATCCCAAAAACCGACCCCGAGCCCGCTTGGTCAAAATGCGAGGTTCGGACCAAAATCAAATCACCCATTCACCCACGAGCCCAAATATATAATTATTTCCAGAATTCAACCCCAAAACGAGGTCTAAATCACAATTAATCAAAAAGCCCTAACTCTACCCAAATCCCTAATTTTCTACCCTTAATTACATGTTTTAGGCCTAGAAATCTAATAGATGTTGATGAAAATGGAAGAAAACAAGTTAAAGATTACTTACCCAAGAAGCTTTGGTGAAGAAGTGCTTCAAAAATCGCCTAGGAGCTTTGGAGAAGAAAGGGTTTATGAAATTTTATGAAAATCCCGTAATGGGTTCTGTTTTGGGACTTTAAAATAAGGGTGTTAAACGGGTGGGCCGGGCTGGGCTGTGCTGGGTTGGGATTTTTTGTACCCGTACGGGTTATGGTCCGGGCCGGTTACGGGTTGGGACTTACAGGGTTTAACGGGTTCGGGTTCATCCGGGTAAAAATTGAACCGTAAGGGTTACGGGTTGAGGGGGCCGGGCCGGGCCGGGTTTAGTGTATTTTATAATTTTTTTTTGTATTTTGTATAACTATTGTAAGTTATATTAATACTTTGTATTAATATAAAGAATACAAGGAAGATAGGAAAAAATTGCACTTATAAATTGCAAGTGCTACATTTATTTCAAAATTACAAAATTAAAGTTTGCATTTAAAAAGTAAATTAACAAAAAATTAGTAAAACTAAATTTTCATGCATAATAAATTAATAATACTTCAAATTAATCTAACAAACTAAAAGATTAATCATAAATACGTCTAATAATTTTAAAATAACACAAATTGTCTTAAAATCTTAAATACGAATTTCCGGAGGACGCTCAAGACAATACTTTATATGCCTCCTTAAACTGCCTGTGGCAGACCCTGAACGAAGATTTAAGACTTGACAACAGTTCTTGCACTTTACTTTCTGACCTTCTTCATTTTCTTCTACCACCTCAAAGTGTTGCCAAACATATGAGCACACTCTAGAAGTACGAGGCATGATCTAACTTGAATTGAGATTTGAGAATTGAGATTGAGAAATGAGAATTGAGAGATGAGTGAAGAAATGAGGAATGGGGGAGGGGGGGTATTTATAGTTTTTCAAAGGGGAGTTAATTTTTAAAAAAACCCAAAATTGGGCTAATTGTGCAATTCAGCCGTTGGGCAACGGCCATTTTCTGAAACGGACAGTTGCCAACGGTCAGATCTGGGCCCAGTTAAAAAAAAATTACCGTTAAACCGGTCTGGGCCGGGCCGGTTAACCGGTTTAATGGCACTGTTCATCTAACGGGTTGTACCGGTCCGGGTAACCGGCATTTAAAATATGAACGGTGCAACCCGCGTGTCCCCCCTAACCCAGCCCCCTTTAATCGCTTCGGGCCGGTTCCAGTTTTAACCGATCTGGGCCGGTTCGGAACCGGGCTGACCCGACCCGTTTAACACCTATACTTTAAAATAACTGGGCAAAATTGCCCTTCGCGTTCGCGATGGGCACTTTGCGTTCGTGATTGGTCAGGCTGGGTAGCCTTCGCGTTCGTGGGCAATGGCTCGCGTTCGCGGAGTAGGAACTCCTCGAGCCTACGCGTTCGCGGACCAGTGGTCGCGTTCGCGATGCACAAGTGGTGACCCCTCCCCCATTACCCTACGCGTTCGCGTCACACAGGTTGCGTTCGCGATGAGCAATCCCCCTAGGCTCCGCGTTCGCGATTGTGGCTTCGCGTTCACGAAGAAGAAGCTGGACACCTGGGATCTTTGCCTTACGCGTTCGTGAGTGATACCACGTGAACGCGAAGGGTAAAATCCCTGGGCACTGACTGCAGAAAATCTGCAACTTTTCTTATACTCAAAACTTCCCGAAACATATCCGAAACACACCTGAGCCCTTGGGGCTCCTAACCAAACACATGTACTAACTCAACCACATCATACGAACTTATCCGTGCGATCAGATCGCCAAAATAACATCATCATCAACAAATTAAACCTCAAAACCAAAGCATTTTTCTCAAACTTCTTAAAACATCAACTTTAGCAATTCAAGTCCGAATCACGTCAAACGACGTTTGTTTGTCACCAAATTTTACAGAAACGTCTTAAATCATATATAAGACCTGTACCGGGCGCCGGAACCAAAATACGGGCCCGATACCAACACGTTCTAATCAAATTTCATTTCAATTTTCCTTAACAATTTCAGAAATACAATTTCCTTTAAAAATTCATTTCTCGGGCTCAGGACCTCGGAATTCGATTCCGGGCATACGCCCGAGTCCCATATTTTCCTACGGACCCTCCGGGACCGTCAAATTACGGGTACGGGTCCGTTTACCCAAAACATTGACCAAAGTCAAATTAACTTATTTTATAACCAAATTTTATCATTTTTTTCCATAGATTTTCATATTTAAGTTTTCCGGCTACACGCCCGTACTGCGTATGCAAATCTAGGTAACTCTAAATGAGGTTTTCAAGGCCTCAAAGTTGTGATGACCATTTGGGTCATCACATTCTCCACCTCTAAAACAACCGTTCGTCCTCGAACGGACATAAGAAGGAAGTACCCGAGTCGGGAAAAAGATAGGGATAGCGGCTCCGCATATCGGACTCGGACTCCCAGGTCGATGGCTCAGGAGGCTGACCTCTCCACTGAACACGAACAGAAGGAAAACTCTTCGACCTCAACTGACGAACCTGCCGGTCTAGAATAGCCACCGGCTCCTCCTCATGTGACAAGTCCTTGTCCAACTGGACAGTGCTGAAATCTAACACGTGGGCTGGATCGCCGTGATACCTCCGAAGCATGGACACATGAAACACTGGATGCACGGCTGATAAGCTCCGCGGCAATGCAAGTCTATAAGCCACCTCTCCCACTCTATCAAGAATCTTAAAAGGACCAATGAACCTAGGGCTAAGCTTGCCCTTCTTCCCAAGTCTCATCACGCCCTTCATAGGCGACACTCGGAGCAATACCCGCTCACCAACCATAAAGGCCACATCTCGAACCTTGCGGTCTACATAACTCTTTTGCCTGGACTGAGCTGTACGAAGCCTATCCTGAATGATCCTGACCTTGTCCAAGGCCTCCTGAACCAGATCTGTACCCAACAACCGAGCCTCTCCCGGCTCAAACCATCCAACCGGAGACCGACACCGCCTACCATATAAAGCCTCATAAGGAGCCATCTGGAAACTCGACTGGTAGCTGTTGTTGTAGGCAAACTCTGCTAAAGGCAAAAACTGATCCCACGAACCTCCAAAGTCAATGACACAAGCTCGGAGCATATCCTCCAAAATCTGAATAGTCCGCTCGGACTGCCCGTCTATCTGGGGATGAAATGTTGTGCTCAACTCAACCCGTGTGCCCAACTCTCACTGAACTGCTCTCCAGAAATGTGAGGTAAAATGCGTACCCCGGTCCGAAATGATAGATACGGGCACACCATAAAGGCGAATAATCTCCCGAATGTAGATCTCAGCTAGCCTCTCAGAAGAATAGGAGACTGCCACAGGAATGAAATGTGCTGACTTGGTCAGCCTATCAACAATGAACAATACTGCGTCGAACTTCTTCCGAGTCTGCGGAAGCCCAGTAACAAAGTCCATAGTGATCTGCTCCCACTTCCACTCGGGAAGCTCAATCCTCTGAAATGAACAACCAGGCCTCTGATGCTCGTACTTAACCTACTGACAATTCAAACACCGAGATACATATGCAATAATATCCCTCTTCATCCTACGCCACCAATAATGCTGCCGCAAATCCTGATACATCTTTGCGGCACCCGGATGAATAGAGTACCAGGAGCTATAGGCCTCCTCTAAACTCAACTCTCGGAGCCCATCCATATTAGGCAAATAAACTCGACCCTGCAATCTCAAAACTCCATCATCACCTAGGGTAACCTGCTTAGCAGCTCCGCACTGCACCGCGTCTCTAAGGACACACAAATGGGGATCATTTAACTGCCGATCATGGATACGCTCCAATAATGAAGAACGAGCGACCGTGCAAGCTAACACACGACTGGGCTCAGAAACATCCAGTCTCACGAACTGATTGGCTAAAGCCTGAACATCCAAAGCAAGCGGTCTCTCACCGACCGGAATGTAAGCAAGACTGCCCATACTGGCTGACTTCCTACTCAAAGCATCGGCCACCACATTGGCCTTTCCCGGATGATATAAGATGGTGATATCATAATCCTTCAACAACTCCAACCACCTCCTCTGCCTCAAATTCAACTCTTTTTGCTTGAACAAATACTGAAGACTCTTGTGATCAGTGAACACCTCGCATGCCACGCCATACAGATAATGCCTCCAAATCTTCAATGCGTGAACTATGGCTGCCAACTCCAAATCATGAACCGGATAGTTCTTCTCATGAATCTTCAACTGCCGCGAAGCATTGGCAATGACCTTGCCACCCTGCATCAACGCTGTACCAAGCCCAATGCGAGAAGCATTACAATAAACTGTATAAGGCCCTGAACCTGTGGGTAAAACCAACACCGGTGCCGTAGTCAGAGCTGTCTTGAGCTTCTGAAAGCTTGCCTTACACTCATCCGACCATCTGAACTGGGCACCCTTCTGGGTCAATCTGGTCATCGGGGTCGCAATAGATGAAAACCCCTCCACGAACCGACGATAGTAGCCTGCCAATCCCAAGAAACACCGAATCTCTGTAGCTGATGCTGGTCTAGGCCAGCACTTGACTGCCTCAATCTTCTTTGGGTCCACCTGAATACCCTCTGCTGATACAACATGACCCAGAAATGCAACTGAACTCAGCCAGAACTCACACTTAGAGAACTTGGCATAACTGACTATCCCTCAGAGTCTGAAGAACCACTCTAAGGTGCTGCTCGTGCTCCTCCTAGCTGCGGGAGTATATCAATATATCATCAATGAAGACTATCACGAACGAATCCAAATAAGGTCTGAACACTCGGTTCATCAAATCCATAAAAGTTGCTGGGGCATTTGTCAACCCGAATAACATAACCAAGAACTCATAATGCCCGTACCGAGTGCGGAAAGCTGTCTTAGGGACATCGGATGCCCTAATCCTCAACTGATGGTAGCCAGATCTCAAGTCAATCTTGGAAAATACCTTGGCACCCTGAAGCTGATCGAACAAATTATCAATCCTCGGCAACGGATACTTATTCTTGATTGTTACCTTGTTCAATTGCCGGTAATCAATACACATTCTCATTGACCCATCCTTCTTCTTGACAAACAACACCGGCGCATCCCAAGGCAAAACACTGGGTCTAATAAAACCCTTCTCAAGTAAATCCTGCAACTCTTCCTTTAGCTCTTTCAACTCAGGCGGGGCCATACGATACGGCGGAATAGAAATGGGCTGAGTGCCCGGAGCCAAATCAATGCAAAAGTCAATATCCCTGTCGGGTGGCATACCCGACAGGTCTGAAGGGAAAACATCAAGAAACTCACGAACAACGGACACAGAATCAATAGAAGGGACCTCAGCACTAGAATCACGAACATATGCCAAATAGGCCAAACACCCCTTCTCGACCATACGCGGAGCCTTCACATTCGAAATGACACTGCGGGTAGAATGACCAGGATCCCTCTCCACTCTAAACGAGGCAAACCCGGTAAAGCTAAGGTCACGGTCTTGGCATGACTGTCCAAGATAGCGTGGTAACGTGATAACCAGTCCATCCCCAATATAATATCAAAGTCAACCATGTCTAGAAGCAACAAATCTACGCGAGTCTCAAGACTCCCAAATCACCACAACACAAGAACGATGGACTCGATCTACCACGATAGAATCACCCACCGGTGTAGACACATAAACAGGAACACTCAATGCATCACTAGGCATGACCAGGTGCGGGGCAAAATAAGATGACACATACGAATACGTAGATCCTGGATCAAATAACACTGAAGCATCTCTATCACACACCAGAACCGTACCTGTAATAACTGCATCTGAAGCCTCAGCCTCGGGCCTGGCCTGAAGAGCATAACATCGGGGTTGGGCCCCACCACTCTGATCTACCTCTCTAGGACGACCTGTAGCTGGTTGGCCTCCACCTCTAGCGGCCTGAGCTTCACCTCTAGCACTTCTACCTCCACCTCTAGCACCTCTACCCCCACCTCTAGCTGGCTGGGAGGGCTGCGGAACACCTGGTGCCTGAATCATAGCGCGGGAACCCTGCTGCTGTGACTGAGTACCCACCAACCTCGGACAAGCCCTCCTGATATGACCATACTCACCACACTCATAGCATCCACCTGAACGCTGCGGCTGAGGGAACTGAGACTGACCCTGGCGACCTGAATGACCACCCGAAAAACTCTGGAGCGGCGGCGCGCTGATAGGAGCTGGGGTGCACTGTAGGTCTGCTGATCAGAATACTGCATCTGAGAACCACGGCTACCTAAAACACCGTGTGAAACCTGAAGAGCTGACTGAAAGGGCCTAGGAAGATGGCCTCTATCATACGAATCCCTGCCTCCAGACGAGGCACCACTGAATCTGCCTGACTGACGGGGCCTCTTGTCTGCCCTGTGACCACCCCCTGTGATAATACCATCTCAACTCTCCGGGCCACATTGGCCGCCTCCTGGAAGGATATCTCACTCCCAACCTCTCTAGCCATCTGGAGACGAATCGGCTGAATGAGTCCATCAATAAACCGTCTCACTCTCTCCCTCTCAGTGGG